>NC_087192.1:7850000-7865000 GCF_035594125.1 Scylla paramamosain
TTTATCTCCATATAGCGGTTTCTTCATAGACGTAATGATATCACTATGACCTTATAATTTCATGTCACTAACCCATACATCACTTTAGGCAGCTTCCAGATTTAATCCAAACTCTTATTAGTAAATCATTATAGAGTTAATAATAAGTAACTGTGCTGAATGCTTAACTAGATCATTTATATAAAATTGTATTGAATATTTGAGTAGATAATTTATGTGTAATTGTGTCGAATGAGTAATTAGATCATTCATAACCCCTTGATAACGAAAAGTATAATTTCATAATTGATAATATTCCCTGATCACTTCTAAGTATAATGAAAGATATGCCAAAGCACCAGGAAAATTAAAAAAAGATTATCATTCCCCTATTAGTTGGCCACGATAGAGCCAGTGGTGGATTGTGCTGAATGAGTAGAAATAATCCATAACTTCTTTATTACGCAAAGTATCATCCTTGACTTGATAATATTCGCTAATGACACATAAAAATAACAAAATTCATGGCCAGGCGCTGGAAGGGTTAAAGCAGACTGCTGTGAGGTCATTACACTTGTCTTCTGCAAACCACTGCTGTCGGTACTGCCACGGTCACCATCCACTACCGCTACCACCTCTGCTCCTGTTCTTGTTGGTGTTGCTGCTGCCTTTACTGTTTTTACATCGGCAATGCTCAGGTTCTTGTCGATATGAGTATTAATGTTCATATATTATTTACACACTAACGCATGATTGAGTTTTGATAATGGGAAAAAAAAAATTGTTATGATATTATCAATGCAGTTGTTGATGTACGAGTATGTTGCCGATAGACAAATAAACAAACAACCACCAGCAGAATCACCACCACTACCACCACCACCAACATCGACAACAAAAACAACAACAAAAACGGAGCTGGTTGACGTGGCGGTGAGGGGTCAGCGATACATTGGGAGTCGAACCCTTGAACGGTACGTAATGACAATATTCTTGCCAGTGCGTCACGTTTATGTTTTGGCTTCTATTGTATACGTGTAAATTGACTTTTTTTATTCTTCCTTCCTCTTTCTTTTTCTGTCTTTTTTAACGTGAATTCGTGATACATTTCTGTGATACGCCACTGATACACACACACACACACACACACACACACACACACACACACACAGGTAGCAACATCCGGCACGTCGATCAGAGCTTTCATTTCATTACAGCTTCGTCAATTACCATCTCAGGTATGTTTGTGTACCTGTCACTCCTCTTTCCCCCCGCTAGTTTTCCGATATCTTCCTTAATTTTTTTTTTTTTTAATGCTTGTCAGTTTACAATACGTCAGTCAGCCTGTCCCTGCATTTCCCTCAACAGTCAGTAAGTCAGTCAGTCAGTCAGTCAGTGAAGGACTCTCCATTCGCAACCAGTGTTTATGTTAGATCATTTTTCATTCCACATCTGAATAACAAATCAAGCCAGAGGTTCGATAGATACAGTACAGTGAGATGAATTGACCTACCCAGTATATTCACGTTTACCGTCAGCAGTCTCTATCTTTCCCGCTGTGCTCGTATCCCGCGTATTCTATGTATTCATTATTAAGGGTGTTTTCTGTGCCCTGATAATGATGCTCGCTGCTGCTGCTGGAGGGAGGGAAAGGACGGAGGGAGCAAGTAGGAGATAACGACAGATCTGCATTGCCAAATATTCAGAGATCGCGTTGAGAGTTCGTAGCGTTCACTTATGTATTGATTTTTGTGTCTGTGTCAGGTAGTATGATGAGGAGTTGGTGAAAAGGAATGAATATTTTATTTTATCTTGTTTTGTTACTTACAGCTACGTGAACTCTAGTCTGTCTGTCTGTCTGTCTGTCTGTCTGTTTTTCTGTGTCTGTGTCTCTGTTTGGCTGTCTATCTGGTAGACTAGTAAACCAATTACGTAGATTCCTGTCTTGTTTCTTGTTAGGTTACCCTCTCTCTCTCTCTCTCTCTCTCTCTCTCTCTCTCTCTCTCTCTCTCTCTCTCTCTCTCTCTCTCTCTCTCTCTCTCTCTCTCTCTCTCTCTCTCTCCCCTAACCCTCACCTTCACAGCCGTCCATCACAAGTTAGGGCGTTGGTTACGATGGTGTGGGGGTTATGGCGGGGACTCTTAACTACTGCGGGCACACACACCGATTGGCTTGAGTGCCTCGAGGGAAGCCGCTACCCATCTCCTTTACGCCGAGACTAATCCACTCAGCCACTAACTTCCATATGCATCACCATCTGACGGGTCTTATATGCCTTCTCAATGTTGCTATAATCATTACCAGGAAGGAAGGAAGCAAGGGAAGGAGGGAGGGAGGGATGCAGAGAGAGAGAGAGAGAGAGAGAGAGAGAGAGAGAGAGAGAGAGAGAGAGAGAGAGAGAGAGAGAGAGAGAGAGAGATGGGGACTTTTCTTCCTATTCTTCCTATATTTTTTTTTCTCATTTCTTCTCCTCCTATTGCTGTGTCCCTCATCATCATCATCATCATCCTCCTCCTCCTCTTCCTCCTAATGCTTCTCCTTCACCCTTCCTCTTATAAAAATAAAGCGTAACTCCTTATGCAGCTTTTATTCCCTTCTTATTCTTAATGTCTACCTCCTCCTTCTTCACTTTTCATCCTCCTCTTCTTAATCTTTCCTTTCCCTCTTACTATTCTTCTTCCTTTATCGTCCCTATTTATATTTTCTGACCTCCCTTGCTTCTGTGTGTCTGTCTGTCTGCCTCTGTTCGTCTGTCTGTCTGTCTCAGTCTATTTCAGTTCTCTTCTTCAAGTAGTTTATAAATAGTACACAAGTTATTATAGACCAATTTGATTCCTGTCTTGTTTGTTGTCAGATTATTCCATTTAATCTCTCTCTCTCTCTCTCTCTCTCTCTCTCTCTCTTCTCTCTCTCTCTCTCTCTCTCTCTCTCTCTCTCTCTCTCTCTCTCTCTCTCTCTCTCTCTCATAATTTTTCTCTTCCTTTTCCATCATCTTATGTTCTAGTTTTTCTAACCCACTTCGTCATCACCACCACCACCACCACCATCACTGTCGCTCCCGGCCCCCGATGGCTCGTTGCTCGTCGTCCACAAATCGAACAGAAAACTAATTATGCTTATTAGCTAATGTAATTAAACTGCTCACTCCTACCTGGGTTAATACGCCCGTGTTATTAGCCTTTCGACTAGCCTGGGCACTCTCTCTCTCTCTCTCTCTCTCTCTCTCTCTCTCTCTCTCTCTCTCTCTCTCTCTCTCTCTCTCTCTCTCTCTCTCTCACTCTTACCTTTCCTTTTCCCAGTCCTTACTCTCTATTTTCTCCTCTACTTCATTTTTTTTCACAATTGTTCTACTCTGTTTTCTTCTGTTCTATATATCTCTTAATTTCCTTTCTTTATTCCTAATCCTTCTTTATTTTCTCCTCTACGTATTTCTTAACTTTTCCTTTTCCTCATTCTACATCTCCTTTCTTCTCTTCTATATACCTCCCTCCACTTTTTTTTCCTTCTTTTCCTACTGTGTATCATACTATATACCTCCCCTCCACATTTTTTTTCCTTCTTTTCCTATTGTGTATCATCCATCTTCATCTTCGCCACATCCACCTCACTCTCACCCTGAAAAGTGTCCGGCCATTTAATTTAATCTTATTTCCCAAAGGAAGGTCCACTCTGACTACTAATGTTCTCAGCCTGACTCTCTTCTCCCTCCCTCTGTTGTTGTATTGGTGTTGGGATCCTTCAATTTTCTCTCTGACATTTCTGGAAGAATCAAATTGAGTGATTTTTTTTTTTCTCTACCATTTTTTGTGGCCTTGTCCATTCTCCTCCAATTACTATTACTATTAATGTAGATCCGTCATCATTATTCATTCATTTATTTGCATATTTCTATTCATTCATGCGCATTTATAAAGTATTTCAAGAGGGAGGTTTCAAGACACCTCCTCACTGTAAAATTTGTACTTCATTGCGAACTGTCTCTTCAAGAACCTGGCACTTTCAGTTGATCTGTTTTATCCAATTGTGCTGCGTAGAGTTTGGTAGTGCGTCTTTCTACAACGCTAGAAGTCCCGGTGTTCGAACCCTTGTCATGACCGGGACTTTGCTGGGACTGCTTATTTCTAGTTTAACGCAGCCTTATATGAGCACCGGGCAGCTGTGACTTGGGAGCGGAAAGGCACGGAAAAAGAAACTAACTCCATTTTATCCACGAAGGCGAAGTGGGTACATCAGTTGTAGGCAAGTTATTTTTGCATTCACACAAGAGAAAAGAAAAGAGCGTGATTCTGGTTCCTAGTAACAAGTAAAACCGCTACTCCTTCGGCACTACACTATATCACCGGCTCTACTAAGGCGACCACTTGTAACTTAGGACTATTTCATTGTGTTTACCTCGTAGTACAGTTATGGTGTGTGCTGCCCTCTAAACGGCGCTGTGTTGCTCTAAAAAAAACACACAAAGCACCAGTATTAAGCCATAACTTTCTCTCTCTCTCTCTCTCTCTCTCTCTCTCTCTCTCTCTCTCTCTCTCTCTCTCTCTCTCTCTCTCTGAGAAACGCTTTGCTCTCTCACCACGACTATTTTCGAAGGCCACAGAGATGATTAGCCGCGTTCTCAAAAGTATTTATCCTGTTAATAACGTAGAAATATTGGTAATCTGTCACCAGAACCGGAAAAAACACCGAAAAAAAAAAAAAACGTATAACTTCAACTAATGCCCTTTGAATGAAGTGAAAGCGCGGAGCAGAGTTATTTCAGAATATACTCTCTCTCTCTCTCTCTCTCTCTCTCTCTCTCTCTCTCTCTCTCTCTCTGGCAGTCAACCACTCGGAAATATTAACCGCGTTCCTCCGCACTTTCTCCCGCCGCTGTGTTGATGCTTAAAAACAAACCTCGGCTATGCAATCAAGTTTCAGAGTCGTGGCTCCGATTCGGCGGCACAGCACAGCACGCGCATCAAAGCCAGGCAGTATTTGTTGATATTTGTATTGTTCTGAGAGGAGCACGCGAGGGAGGAGAGAGAGAGAGAGAGGGACAGGGGGAGGAAGAGAACGGGAAAGCAACGAGGGAAAGGAAAAGGAATGAGGAAGGGAGGAAAAGGGATGAGAAGGGGAAGGGAAGGAGGATAGGGATGCAGGAGAAATGAAAGGAGAAGAGGAGGGAACAACGAAGGAAAGGGGAAGAGAAATTAGGAAATGAGAGAAAGGGATAATGAGGAGGAGGAAGAGAAAGGGGGAAAGGGACGTTGGAGGGATGAAATGAGAAGGAAGAGAAAATATGACAAAAAGAGAGAAAGCAGAAGTGAACAAGGGGGGAAAAGGAGGTAGGAAAAGTAAGGAAAAGGGAGAAAAGGGAAGAATGAGGGGAAGCCAGCAAGTAATGGATGACATGTTAAGAGAGTGTGAAGAAGAGAAAATAATCAAAGGAAGACAAAAGGGTAAGGAGTAAAAGTAGATGGAGAATAAGGGATGTGGTAGGAAAATTAGCAAAAGAAAAGAGAAGAGACGGGAAGAAAAGAAACAGTGGAAGAGGATAGAGAGGAGAAAATGAAGGAAAGGGAAGAAAATACAGGGAAAAAATGAGAGAAGAAAGAATAGGATAACAGAATAACCAAACAGCATCAGACCTGTACATCTTTGAATGGCTGTTTGGGAATTACTTCTATTGGATAAAGATATAACATGGCATAGTTAAAGACGACAAGTCAAGGAAAAGAGGAGGATAAAGATGAAGGGAAGGAGGAGAAAAGAATGACAAGCAAAATTATAAAATGGTTTGAATCCCTCTCTCTCTCTCTCTCTCTCTCTCTCTCTCTCTCTCTCTCTCTCTCTCTCTCTCTCTCACCCAGGCTTCAGGAGAGGATGAGTATCAATTAGAGGAAATGAGAAAGTTACGCTCGGGAGACAATAAAACTCCCTCCTCCTCCTCCTCTTCCTCCTTCTCCTCCTCTTCCTCCTTCTCCCCCCTCCTCCTCCTCCTCCTCCTCACTCTACTTCGCCGCGTCATGAATATGAATGAGAGGAAAATGGAGATCCCCAATGCACAGAAAACGTAATTGGAGTAGGGCTTCTAAGCTCGCCACGAGGGGATACTGCGTGGAGTTCAGCGTGGTCGAGACTCATTGGCGGGGAGGTCCCTTGGCAGCACAGCAGAGTGAATGGCGCCCCAACACGAGAGCCGAACACGAGGGTAAAGAAACATATAGGCAAATGAATACAAGACAATGAGAGGTGGGAATAGGTTGGTATGTTTTTCGTATACAGGGAACAATGGCGACTGTTGTAGATGAAATGGCTTCTTGCAGCTTCTCTTCTTGATTAGTACTACTACTATTACTACTATTACTAGTACACTACTACTATTATTACTACTACTACTACTAATAATAATAATAATAAATCATAATAGTAGTAGTAGTAGTAGCAGTAGTGATGATGGTGGTGGTGGTGGTGATAGTTATAGCACAAAAATAAGATCATATGACGATTGCAAAGTTACACACGAGCGCTACCTCCTCCACTGTGAAACTACTGTGAATTAAGACTGAAAGTGAAAGAAGTAATAATGCATGTAAACAAGCAGACGAGCAGATAAACTAATAGATAATCAGGATGAATTGAAGACTGACAGACGCAGACACGGAGACAAGGGAAGGCTAGGAGAAGGCAGGCAATGCGCACGGAGATACAGGAACATCCACAGGTAGAAATGATAACTCTTTCATAAGGATAAAATGAGATGATCCCTTCACTTGTCTCATCCATAAATAACTGTGCCGGGCTTCCCTGATGGCTCTCGTATCCCGCGTCTCCCAGCATTAATCTCCCTCCAGCTGCAGCACATCAAACGGCATCACATTACTTCTTAATCTCCTTACATTACATAGTACAACTTGAGCGCAACGGATACTGAATTAAGGAAGTGTGAAGACTTTTCTTTGCTCGCCCGATCCATTCCACACGAGCTTCAGAAGGAGAATTAAGAAATATGAAGAGTTTTCCTTGTTTATATTAAAATCACTTAAACTATTATCAGATTAAGTCAAAACATGTTACTGATCACATCTTTGAATTAATAATAGAAAAAAAAAATTAAGAGTTTCCTTTACAGTTGAGCTATTACCAAATTAAGGAAGGGTCCTGTAATTTCTTCACCGACCATTCCACACTTACATTAATGATAAAACTAAGGTAGTTAAGAGTTTTTTCTTTTCATTTTCATTAACCTAAAAGACTTAGCACTGTAATATACTGCTTGTCTACGAGTCTGTACACTTTAATATTTTCTCTTTTCATAGCAAATTTAATGATGTGTTTAAGTGTTCAATTATTCAACCACAACCAGACTCTAGCTACTATTACTAAGAAAAGTGACCAGTTAACTCTTTACTGACCCAAACCACGTTGTAATTAACTTAGTACAGCCATCTCATAGCTTATTCTTAACCCTACGCGACCATCAGCCTTCCAGAGTGTCCTCGGATCACCGCTCCCACGCCCTCGTCCATCCACACCTCGACCAGACGCGATAATAGTGTTCAGTAATGTGCGTTATGAAATATGCCACAAGTTCTAAAGATTATGACTCGTTCCTTTTAATAAACACACGATTTGTATCAAGTATTCAGCCAGTCAAATATAAGAACAGGGACACACACACACACACACACACACACACACACACACACACACCGAGGCTCTGAACGTAAATCCCCTGCAATGCATTAACTAATCATTTGTATACGTGCATGCATATATCAATTTTTCACGCAGCATAGATTCCATGATCACGCGTTTCAAATATGCACGTAAATACACACGTGCACGTTGTAAATATCCCTCAGTAATTATTTATGACCATAGCCATTGAGATAATCCCCACACACACACACTCTCTCTCTCTCTCTCTCTCTCTCTCTCTCTCTCTCTCTCTCTCTCTCTCTCTCTCTCTCTCTCTCTCTCTAATAAGCAGACACCATACGTTGAAGGGAAGAGCAAAAGAAGTTAAGTAGATAGATGCAGAAAGGGAAGGAGACGCGAAGATGGTTGAAAGGAGAGGAAGGAGAAAGAGCGAGAGGGAGAGGGAGAGGGAGAGGCAGAGGGAGAGAACTTGCTTATTGCACAGCTTAACAAATGGATTCACTTGGTCTTCCTCCTTTCCTTCCTGACACACACCCTTTCTCTCTCTCTCTCTCTCTCTCTCTCTCTCTCTCTCTCTCTCTCTCTCTCTCTCTCTCTCTCTCTCTCTCTCTGCATACCCCTCATTCCTCATTCCTGATTTATGTTATTCAGTTTGTTTCCTTATAGAGGTGGAAGGGAATACACTCCTCCTCCTCTTCCTCCTCCTCCTCCTCCTCCTCCTCCTCCTCCTCCTCCTCCTCCTCCTCCTCCTCCTCTTCCTCCTCCTTTTCCTCATTCTTATCCACATCCTTCTACGCCTCCCTCTCCTCCTCCTCCTCCTCCTTCACTGTGCAATAAAACGTTGATGTGTGCACGAGACGTTACTGTTGGGAAATCTGGCGTAGCATGAGAATGTTGATGATGATGGTGATGGTGGTGGTGGTGGTGGTGGTGTCTGTGTTGGGTTAGTTTCTATAGCGTTGTTTGATAAAGAACACTGAGGTCGAGTCCGGGTCGAGACTAAGATTAAATGGTAGACAGTGTGCATATAAGGATTAAATAATAAATAATTCCATTTAAAGCAGGAATTGAGATTGATCAAGTATAAACAAACGATGCGTGTCTTACAAAGGGAGTAATACAAATAGAACTGATGGCTTTTTTTGCAATTCTTTTAGTATTTTTTATGTCCTAAAGTCTTCAGCACGAGTCTTCAATAGCTTATGTGAGAATTCCCCCTCATTAAAGGCCTGGGGGTTTTGATGCGTGTTACTGGTTATCGGAAAACGTTTCTCTCTATCGAATACTGATTTCCCAACTACTTTTTCGCCTTTCCTTTTGTCTAAACAAGTCTGCGATTGTTATAAATTTTTATTCAGATAGCAACTCCTACTAGTGTGTGTGTGTGTGTGTGTGTGTGTGTTTACGGACCTGTGCGCACGGGTTTACATGTGTTTACTTCTGGCATTATTATTTTCTCAATTATGAAACGAGATTATAAAAGCGAAGTGTGAAGCCCGCGCCTGGCCCGACAACACTACAACGAGAAGAGGAGGAGGAGGAGGAGGAGGAGGAGGAGGAGGAGGAGGAGGAGGAGGCGGAGGATGGGGAGGGGGAGGAGGCGGTGTGGCTGCTCTGAATATGAATACAAATGTGTTGTTTGTTAATGGACGCGCGCCGCCCATCTCCGTGTGTCATCTGTTGTTGTCTTTAAGCTCCATTCTTTTCCCGCCGCAGTCTGCAGTCTTCAGTCTTCCTCGATAAGGCAAATGGAGCTTTATAGTCACTGCCACTGCACTGCGCGCTGGAATAATGTTGGTTGCGGGACCACGACTGTCAACGTGTGATCAAAGTGAACAGGAACAAAATAAGCTTAACGTTCTTTATTTGGTGTTCTTTACTTTTTAGTGGAAAGGACAATTTGTGGGTCTTTCTTTTTTTTTTATCTTATTTTTCCCGTGTCTTCTTCCCTTGTGCAGAAAATCTATAGGGTTCCTTTTCCTGTGCTTCCTGTACTTCTTTCCAGGGTGTGACGGAAGGAAATGAATAACGTTCCTGAATTATTATCATTATTTATTTTTATTAATTTGCTTATTTATCATTGTTATTACTATCATTATTATCACCGGTCGTATTATTTCGCCTACAACTACATTTATTAGCATTAAGTTATTATTATTATTATTATTATTATGATTATTATTATCATAATCATCATCAGTATTATTATTATCATTATTATCAATAATAATAATATTACGACTGTCATTATCACCATCACCATCACCATTATTACCATTATCATCAGTCATATTAATTTACTAACCGTTACATAAATTGACATCAAATGATTACCTAGCCCTGACAATTCCCGTTGCTTCCTCTTGTATCAGAGAGGTAACACAGCAGCCGTGCGTTTCCCTCACTGCAGTTACAACATCTGTATCACTGATCGTCCTTTCCCTGACTGACAGTTTCATTTTCATTTAATAAACTAAAGACAAATTAACCATTACTTCTTGTTTTTCAGATACATCTATACACACATTCATATATATATATATATATATATATATATATATATATATATATATATATATATATATATATATATATATATATATATATATATATATATATATATATATATATATATATATATATATATATATATATATATATATATATATATATATATATATATATATATATATATATATATATATATATATATATATATATATATATATATATATATATATATATATATATATATATATATATATATATATATATATATATATATATATATATATATATATATATATATATATATATATATATATATATATATATATATATATATATATATATATATATATATATATATATATATATATATATATATATATATATATATATATATATATATATATATATATATATATATATATATATATATATATATATATATATATATATATATATATATATATATATATATATATATATACAAACACACACACACACACACACACACACTAGACATTCCTGAATTTACAAACAGAAAAAAATAAAATGAAAAGTTGAGAGAGTTATGGGAATAAATACATTCAGATAAAAAGACAAACACAGAAATTAAACAAACAATTAAAAGAAAAAAATACATTTGTGCACCTGTATATGTGATTAAATTGAGGGAAATAGAGTCAAACATACGAGCAGCGCAAGGTATATAACAATTTTGCTCTCAAAATAATAAAATGGTGCAGAATCATAAAAGGCGCAGTGTTGGCGCTGCTGATAATTAATTTCATGAATCGAGCAACAAATACTGGAGTGAATTACTTAATAAAGTCCCGATGAAGAGTGTTATTTTTTTTTCCATATGTTTTATCTTTTTTTTTTTTAGTGTGTGTGTGTGTGTGTGTGTGTGTGTGTGTGTGTGTGTGTGTGTGTGTGTGTGTGTGTGTGTGTGTGTGTGTGTGTGTGTGTTACAGTATGGTAAAAACTGTAGAGGCGCTCACTCATTAGGACTACTAAACAGATTCTTTTATCACGATTTTTCCTTACCGTGTTCTTAATTAACTGACAACCTCATTATTGGCTATCATATACATACATACGCATACAACGTTGTGTGTGTGTGTGTGTGTGTGTGTGTGTGTGTGTGTGTGTGTGTGTGTGTGTGTGTGTGTGTGTGTGTGTGTGTCTGTGTGTGTACATTAGTCGTGTGGTATATAAGAAAAATTTTGTGCGATACATAAGTGCAGCGGAATATATTGAAGTATAGTGAGGAATGATGCTGTATGGAAGTAAGGAGGGATTAAGTACAGTAGAAACCAGTGACAAATTTTCCTAGGGTAGCTTGGAGTAGTCGACGAGAAGACCAGTATAAGAGGAGGTTTTAAGGTCAAATGTGTATTACAGTCGAACTACAGACCGATAGATGACATTGATGACACGCAACACAAGACACCATGCAATCTGACATCAGCACAAACAACGCAATACCCAAACTAACCATCGTAGAACAACAAATACCTCACCTCAAAGCAGAAACACACGTACAACACAACACAACTAAATAACAACACCCACACTCACACAAAAACACCACCATCTTAAACACAACTCACCATTACCCTCATCCTTACCTCTTTAAACCACCACCACCACCACCACCTTCGTGATATCAAATTCCATTATCTATCGCATCCTTACTCATAAACCCTCCATTACCTCAGCATTAAAGGAGCATATACATACATAGAGATAGAGTCGCCGTCCCGCCCGCACCGCTGCCCGTCTGTTACAATTACCCCAGCAAACAGAGATTCACGACAGTCCTCACCTGGCGCCGTATTATCACCATCTGTTTCAATTAGCGTTCACATGCAGTACATCAGATGGGAGAAAGATGAATGAGCGCAGGGAGGCGAAGATGGAAGGTGAGGAGGTGGGGGGGTTAGGAAAGGTGAGGAGGGGAAAGGCGGGGGAGGGGGAGGTTGGAGAAAAGGAACGAAAGGAGTAGGGAGTGAAAGAGTTGAGGAAGCAGTGGGTGAAGGAGGAATAGAAGAGGAAGAGGGAGAGGGAGAGTGAAAGACAGAGAGAGAGAGAGAGAGAATAAAAAGAAGAGAAAGAAGCCGATAGATTAATTTAAAGACAAAAGTTTAGCCATGTCATTTCGTCTGTTGATTCTAATGTGCATACAAGTAGATAAATAAATAGACAGGCATAGGCAGACAGATATATAGACAGACAAACAGACAAACAGAAATACACACACCCCACCGTCCATTCCCTCCCCCCGAGCCCCCCCCCCCACACACACACACACACACACACACACACACACACACACACACACACACACACACACACACACACACACACACACACACACACACACAGACCTCGATCTTGTGTCACCCTCCAGTCTGCGGCAAAACATTCCAATACTTCTGTAGAGTTTTAATTGCAACATTCTTACATTCTTTCACCACACTCTCAGACACGATCTTCCTCTCCTGCTGGTGGGAAAGTGGAGCAGCGCCCTTCTTTTTCTCACCTTCTGCATCAACTGCTCGACTTTTAGCTTCGTCTTCTTTATTTCTTTATTTTATTTATTTATTTATTTTTACTGTCCTGCTTTTCTTTCTTATTCTCGTTCTCTAGGTTTTTTTCTTCTTGTTCCTTCTGCTTTGTTTGCCTTTTTTTTTACTTTCTCCTTCATTTCTTGTTTTTTTTTTTTTAGTTCCGTCTCGCTCTTATGGTATGTTCTATTTTTTTTACTTTATTGTTGTTGCTTCTGTCCACTTTTCCGGTCTATTGTCATTGTCTTAGTCTTTTTTCTCATTCCTTCTAGAGCTTTTTGATTCTTTCAGTCTTTCTCTTCTTTTTTTTTTTTGGTTCATTCTTAACTCTTTCTCTTTCTTTGTCTTGCTATGTTATTTTTTTGTTATTTAGTTATTATATATAATCGCGAGTAATACTTGTCCTCTTCCAATTCCCCCTCGTCCTCCTCCTCCTTGCCCTCGTTCTCGTCCACCTCCTCCTCCTCCTCCTCCTCTTCTTCTTATTTTCTTGTCCACGTTCTTGTTGTTGCTGTTCCTCCTCCTTCTCCTCCTCCTCCTCCTCCTCCTCTTCCCTGTCTCCTTTCCACTCGCTCGCCGCTCACTGAATCATACTAAACACATTGTCCCAAACGCACCACACACAACAATAGGCGTTAGTCCAATTACGCACAGAGGCACCAACGCCCAAATAAAAAACAAAAGCTGGGTTTAAAGCTGGAAACCTCTTACTAATTACATTTTCTTGCCACGTGACGATACCAATTGCATTGCCTCGGAATGAAATAGAAAAATGAGAAAGTTAAATAATTATGACACTGGTGGTGGTGGTGGTGGTGGTGGTAGTGGTGATGGATAAATATTGAGTAATAATGATAATAAAAGCAATAACAATGAATAGTAGCAAAATGTACACATACACACATTTACCTTTGTTGTAAATTCAATAAAAAAAATAATGAATTTACTCGTACATAAGAAAAAAGTCATCAAAATGTTTCTTTAGATATACTAAATAAGAAAAAAAAATTGTCACATTCCACTCAATATAAAGACTGAGAAAACATAACCCCACGAACTTCACATATATACACACTCATCTCCATAACAACCAATAAAAAAAAAAACATTAAATAAAAACAGCCAGCAAGAATGTAAATGTATCCCCAGCACGGAACACGGGTACGAAAATTTTGAAAACGCTCCCTCTTGTATTTGTGTGGAAGTTGGAGAAAACACGATATATCGGAGGAGCTTTTGCGATGCGGAAACAGACTTGGGTGTGGCGTGAAAAGGCGAGACACGACTCAGAGAGAGGGTGGCCGTGTATTTCTGGTTTTTCCCTCTCCCTTCCCCCTCGGTGTTATGTGGAACAGTTACGCGAGCAGCGGATTCAAACACGAGGCTTTGTAAAACACCCAAGAAAGACTGCAAAAAAGGGACGAAGAACAATTGGTGAGAGAAGGGAGGAAGGAATACTAGCAAATGGAAAAAAAAAGGGGAAGGTTTAAAGCTGAGACCAAAAAGTAGGGAGTTTAAAAGAGGAGTTGGAAGGAAAGAGAAATCGCTGAAAAGGGTGAAAGGAAAATTTAAAAAAAAGAAGGAAGAAAGGAGGCGTGAAAAGGCCAAAGTGAGTCTGGACTACAACATGAAATAACAATACAAACTGAAAATACAGTAAAAGGAAAAATGAAGAAAGGAGACTGAAGGAATGGAGAGAGAGAAAACAAAACAGAGTGAGGAAAGAGATATAGGATGGAAAACGAAATGCTGAAATGCTGAAATGAAAGAACGGAAAAGGACTAATGTAGGAGACAGTAAAAAGAATGTCCAAACGAACAGACACATACACACACACACACATTATAATATTCAACCATCCACTTTTCCGGAACTCCATTCATCCATTAATACAGGAAGTAAGTATACATGCAACATACAACTTTGATAGATTACAATTAAATAGAGCGACATGTTCCAGGAAATATGTAGTAATTCATGACGGATTTTCATTTCCTAATACCGGCACTTCATTTCTTGCTCTTTACAGCAGCCACTTCAATCTCCCTCCATCGCTCGTGTTTAGAGATTAACCTTTGCCTAACACCCGTCCTTTTCCTACGCTGTTCCTCATTCCTAAGCTCTTCAGTCCTTCAGTCACTTAGTGAATAAACAGGAAGGTGTTGTAATATTATCCTGATTTTGATTACTCGTGAATTTGTAATATTTCCTGAAAATTTTATACTTATTATAATATACTCGTGGCATATGTACTACTACTACTACTACTACTACTACTACTACTACTACTACTACTACTTATTGT
>NC_087192.1:7867500-7897500 GCF_035594125.1 Scylla paramamosain
GCAATGATGAAATTAAACAAATATTAGAAAAAGATAAGACAACATCGAGGTTTGTACTGTAACTGGGATTGAAATGTCTATAAAAAGTTCACCATTCCGTTAGTAGAGGAGGTGGAGTGGGTGGTATACGCATGCCTGTTTCTGGTTCCACTCTGAATCCCATACCTGGTAGTTCTTCAGGAAAGTCAGTCTTTATGGCGACGTAATCTTGCATAAAACGATTCAAAGAAAACCTATCCAGAATTTTGGAATGCCATATTTCCAAGAAGTCATTACCAGTTCTGTTCATATCGCTATTCCATAATAAATCGTAAAAAAAAAAAAAAAAAAAAAAAAATTTCACGGTTATTATTTCTTTGCTTTCATATAGTTGAAGGGAACGTATCGTGCCATACTCGTGCTGAGGTGAGTGTTGAGGTGAGTGTTGTGGTGGGTGTTGAGGTGGGTGTTGAGGTGGGTGCAAACGGAGTGTTAACAGTGTGGTGGGGAGTCTGTAGGCGAGTAGTGTACCAGGTTTTGATTCCCATTGTGTGGTAAACTGACTCTAAATTGTTACCCCGTTTGAAGTTTTGCGTAGTAGAGTAATAAGTACAAATACGAGAATATGTATGTACTAATGCAACTTACTGGTATATAGTCTGTCATTAAAACACTACATTTGTATTAACCTCTTCAACTTTATATTCTAATTCATTGTCGACGAACTCTCAATATAATAACATCTTAAGCTTACTTAGGGATGCTCTATGAGTCTATCAAGGAATTCCTGTATCAAACATAATCTAACTTTTTTTTCCAGTGTATTGATCTGCTCTATCCTATGTTTCCAGCTAAGTCTGTCCTTCCTCCGTATGCTTCACGTCCTCCGTAAGCCGTTTAGCCAAAGCTCTCTCTAGGAAATCTATCGATACATTCATATGACAGCCTAACCATCTCCTCATGTGTAACAACCTACTAGATCGTGTTTTTTACTACATTTCACCCCTCCACCGTAACACAATACTCCATAACCAGTTTAAGCTCAACACGCAAGAATGTCAAAGCTCTCTCTAAGAATCTATTAATACATTCATGTGTAAAAATCTAGCAGCTTTCTCAGTATATCAATCTACTCTATAGTATGATTCTTACTACGTCAGTCCCACCGCCAGAGCCTTCACAGCCGTTTAGCCCACCACTCAGGAATGCCAATGCTCTCTCTAAGGAATCTATCAAAATATTCACACGTCAAAACCTATCAGCCTTTCTAATCTAATAATATATTCTCTCTTATATTTCTAAGTACGTCTCTCCCTCTGCCGGAACCTTCACAGTCTTCCCTCATCCGTTTAGCCCAACACGCAGGGACGCAAGGACCTCGCCAGGGCTAGGGAGGAAAACAGAAGCGTGGCGGCGTAGAGGAAGAGCAATATCCGCAATTAAGAGTCCGTGACGCCAGCTAATAACCACCAAGGCTTTAGTGTGGATTATTGAAGGAGAGGGAAGCGTGGGTGGGACTGGGAGAGAGGGGGACTGGGAGAGAGGGGGACTGGGAGAGAGAGAGTGGGAAAGGGACGTGGTGGGTGCTGGGAAGGAAGGGGGAGGCATACAGGGAAGGGTTCTTTAGAGGGGGAAGGGAGGAAGAGAGGGTTAGTGAGAACGCTCGAGTGGATGGAAACTTTTCGATGAGGGAAGAAATTAGTGAAGTTAAATATAAGATAAGAGGAAGGTACGCGTGGGTAACCAGAAGGAGGAGGAGGAGGAGGAGGAGGAGGAGGAGGAGGAGGAGGAGGAGGAGGAGGAGGAGGAGGAAAGTAGTGATGAAAGACGACAGGTAATAACACGAAGTAGAGGATATAAGATGAAAAAAGTGATAATGGCAGTGTACGAGAGAGCAACTGAGACAACACACACACACGCACACACACACACACACACACACACACACACACACACACACACACACACACACACCACACACACATACACACAGACAGAGAGAGAGAGAGAGAGAGAGGAGAGAGAGAGAGAGAGAGGAGAGAGAGAGAGAGAGAGAGAGAGAGAGAGAGAGAGAGAGAGAGAGAGAGAGAGAGAGAGAGAGAGAGAAATACAAACATACATAGAAAAAAAGCAAAGGGCAAAATGATCAGAAAGAATAACAAAGAATCATATAAGAACACAAAAAGAACGTGATAAAAAAAAAGAGAGAAAGAAAATAAGATGAAGTGGAAATTTGAAGGATGATGAAGTGAAAGGTAAAGAAAACACGCAATAAGAAAACAGGTAGACAAGATCAAAGACTGTCTCTAGAAACTCCGCTACTAAACACGACACAGACTGACGCCGCCAGTCTGTGCGCACCTGCCAGTGTGCCCTGCGTACCTTGTGACTCGAGGCAAAGGACCAGGCAAGGGAACATGAGTTGGGTAAATTTCGTTGGTAAATTAATCCGCAAAAATACAGGCAAGGGAACCTGATTTGAATAAGTAAGGAAGTGACTCGAGGGAAAGGAACAGGGGAAGGAACATGATTCAAGTAAATTTCGCTGCTAAAATCAACAAAGAAAATGGAAAAGGCAAAGTACCACGATTTGGGTGAATCTTTGTGAAACACATCAACACATATAAATAAATAAATAAAAGGCAGTTGGTAGAGTACAAGTATAGTAGTAATATTCAAGAGTTTAGTAAATTTATCTAAAAAAATGTGTAGACTTTGAAAGAAAAAGGAAAATTACGCAAGAATCCTGAAAACACGAACTCACACCGACACGAAAACAAACATAACAGACAATATGTACAGAAACTGCAACATTTCCGTACGTAGTGCTGATATTTTTTTCTTTCACTATTAGGAATGGAAATTACGACAAATACCTGTTAAAAAAAACACACAAGACAAACTTACGATAATCGAAAATTTTAGCAAATTAATCAATAAAAAAGCATAACAAGCAATGAATATACGAAAAAAGTGCAACAATGAAAACTACGAAAAAAAATTTAACATGAAAAAACACATAAAGCACTTAAAACAATACGTCAAGAACAATAAAGCTATTATTTAGGCAGGTTTCTGAAGACTCATCATCAACAAAGACAAAGTAGACACATGAAAGAAAAGGAAACGCTTAAAAAAAAAAAAAATTGAAGGCACAAAACAATCAAAAATCCACAAAAAAAAAAAAAGACAATAAAAAAGGTACAGAGAAGTCAAGAAAGTGGTTCGTTTTCTTCGCTGGCAAATTTCCTTCAAGTGGAGACGAAGAAGTTAGTACAATTTCGTCGGACTTTCCCATCTATTTATTTATTTATTTATTTTATTTATTTATTTATTTTTTGATCCGGTAAGTTTATTATTGTTTTGGGTTGTGAATATTCTGATTCCCTTACTTAATATTCAGCAGAGAGGAGTTATATTTCTCTTGGAGGGAGTTTTTTGCATATTCTTTTAATCCTGGAATTCTTATAGACAGAGGGACGGACGAACTGCCGCGAGGACCTTTCTTAATTCTCCTTCCTGGTGGCCCCGGGTTTTGTTTATACCCACAAAAGGCATTGTTCATGAGAGGCCCAGTGTGTGTGTGTGTGTGTGTGTGTGTGTGTGTGTGTGAGAGAGAGAGAGAGAGAGAGAGAGAGAGAGAGAGAGAGAGAGAGAGAGAGAGAGAGAGAGAGAGAGAGAGAGAGAGAGAGAGAGAGAGAGAGAGAGAGAGAGAGAGAGAGGAAAGGTTACCAATCATGAAATGTCCGTTAGATAACAAAGGAAGAAATAGATCTCTTTTTTCTTTATTCTTTTTTTTCTTTATACAGTAACTGCCACGTTTAGATAATTTCCTTGCAGATTTCATTGATATTCTTATACCCCTATGTTTTTTCCATAGATATCACCACTAACATGTACTGATGGCCCACTAGCGCCACCTGAAGAAAGATGTGGCTTGTGCAATTTAAAGAGTGCTTAGTTCTCGGCTGAGGCAAGAGCAAGACGGTGTTTCTTCAAGCGCAACGTGTCTTTATCCTTGAACAATACTCGGCAACACGCTCTTAGGCTCCAGTGAAAAGATCGTTGCGGAGACAATATTCTGATGCGCCCGACGTAAATCTTCAGTCTCAACAGACACAGATGGTCGTCCACTTGGCTTCCTGTCTTACACACCACCGGTACAAGTCGAAGTGGTAGTAGTAGTAATAGTAGTGGTAGTAGTAGTAGTAGTAGTAGTAGTAGTAATGGTGGTGGTAGTAGTGGTGGTGGTGGTGGTGGTAGTAATGGTGGTAGTGCTGATGGTGGTGGCAGAGGCAAGGAGAACAGCAGTAAAAGGAGCAGCAGCAATATTCAGCGGCGCGCCTTACTCGCAGCGGCCCACAAGTGCGCTGATGAGGCGGACAGAAACACACACACTCCTGCACTCCCTCGTCGTGACGCGCCGCTCAACATTCTGTCATTTCCCCGCCACAGAATTTACGACTCGCATAAAATTTCCAAGCCACGCGACACTGATTAACAATTTACCTTTAACTCTTGCTATTCTTCTCATGTGTAAAGCTGATAGTGTAATTCTAACACGGGAAAAACACTCTAAACTTCCCTTCGGCGTGTGGCATTTTATTCTTCTCTTCACTACAATTTATTCTCGTATCGTCCTGCTACTAAGCAAAGTTCATAAAGGGAATAAATGCGTAGATCTTGATGATACGTAAAATTTCCTGACTTCTCTTTGTCATAGTGTATGTCAAAGAGAAACCCATCTTCATGTTGTAAGATGTTCCATCTTCATGTTGTAAGGACTTCGTAAAGTAGATGAGCGCGTTTAAATGCGTTAATCTAGACGGTAATGTAGTGAATTTTCTCGAGGCAATAGCTAGTCACGTGCCATTCGTTCCGGTAATTGCTGCCTTAAAGAGATGCTGTGCCGGGAATGAGTACTTGACGCAGCGTGTTTGGCCCATCAAGCCGAGGCTCTCCTCTGCACAAACACCTTGCTGATCCCCACCAATTACAAGGTTTATCGATCATGCACAGGAACACAAACAACGGGCGGTGTAAGCTCTTCACGCTCAGCAGCTCCTCGCGTGATGTTCCTTGTTGTGTAATGCATTGTGCGAATACTGCACGTAAATCTTTGGCGAGTGGCTGACACGGAGATGTTGAGGTGGTTGTGCCGAGTTACTAGAGTAGAGAGCGTTCGGAACAAGATAACAGAAGGGACAGTAAAAGTAATAGAAGTGTCAAGGAAAGCAAAACGAAAGAGACTACACCATTATGGACATGTAGAAAGAGATAAATAGTCAGTATGGCGGATATCAAGACCAGGATTAAGATGGAACAAAAGATGTGCATGAGAAATTTGTAGGTAGTTTATTTGTAGTGAAAGTGGCGGATATGAAACAATGACAATATAAAGACGAAGATTATTGCACATGGGACTAACAAATAATACACAACTGATTCTATAACTGGTAAAATATTGATCAAGTCACTCTATCGTCAGGTTAGTCAACTCGTAATGGTATTATTAATGTCAATATTTGCCTCATCGCGAGCTGTCTGGACGTGACCGCCTCAAACACCTGATGAGTCGCCAGGATCGTTATCGGACACGTCCCGCCAAACATCTTACAACACAGCCCAGCTTATGCAACGTTCAGTAACCACTAAAGCTGATCACCGAGGGAGGAGGTACTGGCGAATCTATAAAAAATTGAAGTAATAGAGGGAGAGGACGTAACGAAGATCAACAGTTCACAATTGCGTTTAAGTAATAATACTGGAAGGAAATAGACGTTGTTATTATGAGATATGATGAATTACTTTTTTTTTTAGTACATGTCCAATACATTCGGGGCCTTTACGATTACTGTATGGATAATTGTACAACAGATGATGGTGATAAGTCAGCCGTAGCTCATATTAAATAATATTATTTTACGACGTAAAAAATCTTTTGGCTAGCCCCTTTGGAGGTCACCACAGTGGATTATCCGTGTCCGCATTACATAATGTATCTTCTGCGTCTTCCGTTACACACATCAACAGCGTTCCTTTCTTCGATGAATCCATATTTTTGTTATGTTTAAGTGTAATTAGAATAACAATTAATTCAAGGTACTCAATATCAAGTGCAACATATTTCTCACTCTCGCGTGCACTAAGTTTCCTCCTCAATATCTTTCACTTTACCTACTTGATAAATCACTTTGACGGGACGTGACGAGAGAGCACACTACATTACGAAAAGGAACGGGAACACCATTACACACACTAACCAGCATCAGTCTCCCGTTTCCCTCATCATATCTGCTCTCACAGTGAAGATTCGAACTCCTGCCTTAGTAGTCCTGGACGTCTGCCACTGCACTAGCAAGGGGAGTGAGATCTGATCAGCAGAGTTAATTCAGACAAACTATGGTGGGTGTTAATGATCGGCTAGGGTCAGGAGCAGGTAAGGGACGCAACTTCACCTCGAAATGATGTGAATAGAGAACACAGGGATGAAAGGAGGAAAGGGGACAGAGATGAAGAGAAAAGTAAGTGGGAATGTAGAGAAGGATGGGAGATAGAGAAGGAAACGGGGACAGAAGGACGGACTGACAAGTGAAAAAAGGAAAGTAAGGAGAAAGTGAAGAAGGGAGGGAAGAAATTTTTTTTTTTTTTTTTTTATGTAGGAAGGATACTGGCCAAGGGCAACAAAAATCTAATAAAAAAAAATGCCCACTGAAATGCCAGTCCCTAAAAGGGTCAAAGCAGTGGTCAAAAATTGGTGGATAAGTGTCTTGAAACCTCCCTCTTGAAGGAATTCAAGTCATAGGAAGGTGGAAATACAGAAGCAGGCAAGGAGTTCCAGAGTTTACCAGAGAAAGGGATGAATGATTGAGAATACTGGTTAACTCTTGCGTTAGAGAGGTGGACAGAATAGGAGTGAGAGAAAGAAGAAAGTCTTGTGCAGCGAGGCCGAGGAAGGAGGGGAGGCATGCAGTTAGCAAGATCAGAAGAGCAGTTAGCATGAAAATAGCGGTAGAAGACAGCTAGAGATGCAACATTGCGGCGGTGAGAGAGAGGCTGAAGACAGTCAGTTAGAGGAGAGGAGTTGATGAGACGAAAAGCTTTTGATTCCACCCTGTCTAGAACAGCAGTATGAGTGGAACCCCCCCAGACATGTGAAGCATACTCCATACATGGACGGATAAGGCCCTTGTACAGAGTTAGCAGCTGCGGGGGTGAGAAAAACTGGCGGAGACGTCTCAGAACACCTAACTTCATGGAAGCTGTTTTAGCTAGAGATGAGATGTGAAGTTTCCAGTTCAGATTATAAGTAAAGGACAGACCGAGGATGTTCAGTGTAGAAGAGGGGGATAGTTGAGTGTCATTGAAGAAGAGGGGATAGTTGTCTGGAAGATTGTGTCGAGTAGATAGATGGAGGAATTGAGTTTTTGAGGCATTGAACAATACCAAGTTTGCTCTGCCCCCAATCAGAAATTTTAGAAAGATCAGAAGTCAGGCGTTCTGTGGCTTCCCTGCGTGATATGTTTACCTCCTGAAGGGTTGGACGTCTATGAAAAGACGTGGAAAAGTGCAGGGTGGTATCATCAGCATAGGAGTGGATAGGACAAGAAGTTTGTTTTAGAAGATCATTAATGAATAATAAAAAGAGAGTGGGTGACAGGACAGAACCCTGAGGAACACCACTGTTAATAGATTTAGGAGAAGAACAGTGACCGTCTACCACAGCAGCAATAGAACGGTCAGAAAGGAAACTTGAGATGAAGTTACAGAGAGAAGGATAGAAACCGTAGGAGGGTAGTTTGGAAATCAAAGCTTTGTGCCAGACTCTATCAAAGGCTTTTGATATGTCCAAGGCAACAGCAAAAGTTTCACCAAGGTCTCTAAAAGAGGATGACCAAGACTCAGTAAGGAAAGCCAGAAGATCACCAGTCGAGCGGCCTTGACGGAACCCCATACTGGCGATCAGATAGAAGGTTGTGAAGTGATAGATGTTTAAGAATCTTCCTGTTGAGGATAGATTCAAAAACTTTAGATAAGCAGGAAATTAAAGCAATAGGACGGTAGTTTGAGGGATTAGAGCGGTCACCCTTTTTAGGAACAGGTTGAATGTAGGCAAACTTCCAGCAAGAAGGAAAGGTAGATGTTGACAGACAGAGCTGAAAGAGTTTGACTAGGCAAGGTGCAAGCACGGAGGCACAGTTTCGGAGAACAATAGGAGGGACCCCATCAGGTCCATAAGCCTTCTGAGGGTTTAGGCCAGCGAGGGCATGGAAAACATCATTACGAAGAATTTTAATACGAGGCATGAAGTAGTCAGAGGGTGGAGGAGAGGGAGGAACAAGCCCAGAATCGTCCAAGGTAGAGTTTTTAGCAAAGGTTTGAGCAAAGAGTTCAGCTTTAGAAATAGATGTGATAGCAGTGGTGCCATCTGGTTGAAGTAGAGGAGGGAAAGAAGAAGAAGCAAAGTTATTGGAGATATTTTTGGCTAGATGCCAGAAATCACGAGGGGAGTTAGATCTTGAAAGGTTTTGACATTTTCTGTTAATGAAGGAGTTTTTGGCTAGTTGGAGAACAGACTTGGCATGGTTCCGGGCAGAAATATAAAGTGCATGAGATTCTGGTGAAGGAAGGCTTAAGTACCTTTTTGGGCCACCTCTCTATCATGTATAGCACGAGAACAAGCTGTGTTAAACCAAGGTTTAGAAGGTTTAGGACGAGAAAAAGAGTGAGGAATGTACGCCTCCATGCCAGACACTATCACCTCTGTTATGCGCTCAGCACACAAAGACGGGTCTCTGACACGGAAGCAGTAGTCATTCCAAGGAAAATCAGCAAAATACCGCCTCAGGTCCCCCCAACTAGCAGAGGCAAAACGCCAGAGGCACCTTCGCTTAGGGGGATCCTGAGGAGGGATTGGAGTGATAGGACAAGATAAAGATATGAGATTGTGATCGGAGGAGCCCAACGGAGAAGAAAGGGTGACAGCATAAGCAGAAGGATTAGAGGTCAGGAAAAGGTCAAGAATGTTGGGCGTATCTCCAAGACGGTCAGGAATACGAGTAGGGTGTTGCACCAATTGCTCTAGGTCGTGGAGGATAGCAAAGTTGTAGGCTAGTTCACCAGGATGGTCAGTGAAGGGAGAGGAAAGCCAAAGCTGGTGGTGAACATTGAAGTCTCCAAGAATGGAGATCTCTGCAAAAGGGAAGAGGGTCAGAATGTGCTCCACTTTGGAAGTTAAGTAGTCAAAGAATTTCTTATAGTCAGAGGAGTTAGGAGAGAGGTATACAGCACAGATAAATTTAGTATGAGAATGACTCTGTAGTCGTAGCCAGATGGTGGAAAACTCGGAAGATTCAAGAGCGTGGGCACGAGAGCAGGTTAAGTCATTGCGCACATAAACGCAGCATCCAGCTTTGGATCGAAAATGAGGATAGAGAAAGTAGGAGGGAACAGAAAAGGGGCTACTGTCAGTTGCCTCAGACACCTGAGTTTCAGTGAGGAAAAGAAGATGAGGTTTAGAAGAGGAGAGGTGGTGTTCTACAGATTGAAAATTAGATCTTAGACCGCGAATGTTGCAGAAGTTAATGAAGAAAAAGTTGAGGGGGGTGTCAAGACACTTAGGGTCGTCGACGGAAAGGCAGTCCGACCTGGGGACATTTATGGTCCCCTCCCCAGATGGGGACTCCGAGGCTGGTGTAGGAGTCGCCATGATTTTAAAATTTTTGGAGTGAAGGGTGTGTGTGTTATTAGGTGCTTGTAGTTTTGTGTGGAGGAAGAGAGTTGTCTTTAGAGGGCAGGCTGTGACTACCCCCTTGTGTTGTGAGACACAAAGGGAAACGTTCAGTGAGGTCACAGCTGGGTTTAATGATAAGTTCACAGCACCCCCTGAACAGTGCTTTAGACCTCACTGGGAGTAATTATCGTTTCGGCAGGTGTCTACTGCCTCCTCCAAATGTCAATTAGAAAGGCGGAAAAAGAAAAAGACGGAGGGAGGGAAGGATGGAGGGAGAGAAGAATCGGATGGGCAGGAATGAATGAGTGATCAGTTAAATTATTAATAGATTTTCTCTCAAAAAACTCATATAACTTACAAATTAGTAAAGTTACCCATTCGAATTTCGTCTGTGCTAATGAGTCTTCCCTTAGAGAGCAAAATATTTTCTTTGTTGCTTCAAAACAAGTCAAATTTGTCACGTTTTCCATAATCTTCTGATAGTTTAAAATGCAAAAGGAAAACAAGTCACGATATTAAAGTTTGTTCATTACGTGAGATCAGGAAAGCAAGCAAGACCAGAATACAAATGTGTTTCTCAATGAGAGTTATAATGGTAATGAAATGTGAAGCTTTTACTGTTGTTATTATTATTATTATTATTATTATTATTATTATTATTATTATTATTACTATTATTATTATTATCGCTGTTTCCATTACTATTATTGTCATTATTACTAATTCTGTTATCTATACCATTTTCATTATCATCATACACTATCATCATTACCACCACTGTTATTATCATCATCACTTTCATCAGCCTGATATATACTCGTAAATATGCGAATAATTATCATCATTCCTATCATCATCATCATCATCATTACTTTTCCTCATTCCACTGTTTAGTCAGCTTGATACAAAAATACATAATTAATTACCACCATTACCATCATCATCATCATCATCATCATGACTTCCTCAAAACAGCCACCTAAACTTCAAAATAACAAATCACTCCAATGAAGATTAAATACCATTGTCTTTCTCGGTATATACTCGTATATGAACCTGCAGGCAATGAGAGAAAGGTTAAACTGCACGCGCGCACACACACACACACACACACACACACACACACACACACACACACATTACTCGCGCTCTCTCTGATACAAGACTTTTGTTGCATTATTAGAGTCATTTATGCTCTTTACAACTAAAGCTAATTACTTACAGCGGAAAGAACTGTAATTCTCTCTCTCTCTCTCTCTCTCTCTCTCTCTCTCTCTCTCTCTCTCTCTCTCTCTCTCTCTCTCTCTCTCTCTCTCTCTCTCTCTCTCTCAGGAGAACAGATACAGATAGACAGACAGACAGACAGACAGACAGACAGATAGACAGACAGATAGACAGGCAGGCAGATACGCAGGCAGGCAGGTAGGCAGGCAGACAGAGGACAAACAGAAAGGCAGACAGATGCAACGAGTTGCTACAACAGACATTAAAAATATATAGGAAAAAAAGATAAAGAAAAATAATGACAAAAAAAGATGAAAATCCAAAATGGAAATAAAATCACAACTAGCAACAAACCAACAACAAAAAAAAATGCATATAGACAGAACTCTTAAACAGAAAGAAAAAATAATAATAATAATGCATAACAAACAAACTGACAACTATAAAATAAAAAAAAAATGAATACACACAAAAAAATAAATAAATAAACTCAAACGAATAATAACCAAACACTCAAATCTCACCTCTGAAAAAAAAAAAAAAACACTCACTCTGACAATAAAATAGAAAACATTAGAAAGAAGAAGAAGAAGGAGAAGAAGAAAGACCTTTGCAAAGTTGGTGGGAAAGTGCGTTGTGTTGTGTGGAGGCGAGGCAATATTGGAGGCGGTCAGAGGGCTGGAAGTAACAAGGCGGCCATGAGTGTGTCGCCTGATAAAAGGGTAATTTCTTTTTCCTTCTTGAGAGGAAGAGCATAGGCAGGGGAGCGTCAAGGGAGCGTCAGGGGGGAGAGGAGTGGGGAAGGCTGGGGTAGGAGGAAGGAGGTGGAGGGTGAATGAACTAGGAAGTGAGGGATGGAGAAATTGGGAAGCGAGGAGAGAAAAAAAAATTAAAAGGGAGTGGGGAAGAATGGGTCCAGGGGAAAGAGAACGAAGGGGGACTATACTAAGGAGGGAGGAATAGTGTAGGAAGGGGAAGGGAAGGGAGTAAAGAATAGGACAGATTGCTATGGAGAGTGGGGAGAGATGGGTCTAGAAGGAAGAAGGTGAAGGGGAATGAACTAAGAAGTGAAAGAAAAAGAAATTAGGAAGTGCAGAGAGGAAAAAAATTAAAGGAAAGATTGCTAAGGGAAATAGGGAGGAATGGGAGGAAAGAAGGGAAAGAAAGGAATGAACAACGAAGTAAGGGAAGGAGGAATAAGGAAGGAAGACGAAAGAAAGGAAGAGAAGGAAAGATTGCCAATGGAAAATGGGAATTAGTACAGGATGAAAGGAAAGGAGAGAAATGAACAAAGTAAGTTTCGAAGAAGAAAAAATTAGGTTTAGTAGAGGAGAAAAGGAGAAATGAAAAAGAGTAAAGGAAAGAATGGGAGGAAGAATTTTTGAGGGAGAGGAATAGAAATGAAGGAAGAAGGAAAATCAAGAAGAGAGAGAGGAGAAAGGAAGAAATATGAAAAGAAAATCATTAGTTTCTGTAAAGCAGAATTAATGAAGGAAAAAAAGGCAAGGAAGAGAAGAAAAAGGAAGATAAGAATGATGAGAGGGGAAGGAAGAGACTAAAGATCAGAGGAAAAGAAAAGAGAAATTAAAATAATCGACAAAAGGAGGAATCAAGAAGAAAGAAGAAAACCCATGGAAAAGAGATAGAAGGTAAAGGAAGGACAGAGAGAAAAGGTCGAAAGGTAAGAAGGATTAGCAGTGGAAGGGAAAAATCAAGGTGAAGAAAAGTTAGGGCAGCAACAGAGAATGAGAAAAGTTGGCAGTACCGTTTGAGGTGAAGAGAAGGGAGGAGGAGGAGGAGGCGCGAAATAGAGGTGGGGATAAAGAGCTTGGAGAAAGAAAATTTAAACTGGGCACTAGGTTAAAAGTTTAGGGATCTCACGTGATGGTGGAGGTACTGAAATAAACGACGGGCAGCAGAACTACGGAAAACGAAAGACAGAGAGATGGAGTCGAATGTAAAGAAAACTGAGAAAAGAAAGTGAAAAGAAAATACAGACAAGTAGAACATGGAAAAAAGACATTCTGAAACGTAAAGAAAATTAAAGACAAGTGATAAAAAACAAAGGCATGTATAGAAAAAATAAAAAAAACAATTAGGCAAATGGAGCATGAAGAAAGACAAAAGAGGAAAGAAAGACCAGTATAAACATGCAGGGATAAGGAAAAGAGAGCGGAAAGAGACAAGTGGAACGAAAGTAAAGAAGAAAGGAACAAAACAGAAAGAACGAAAAGAGATAGACAAGTACGACAAGTGGAACGGGTAAAATGCAGCAAAAGACTCGACAACTGAAAAGAAAATGGAGAAAGACGGAAACAAGACAAACGAAGAGCAGGAAAAGATAGGTAAAAAAAAAAAAGAGATAAATACGAAATAAAGATAACACACACATACACAACACTGACAAACAGCACTACAAACCACTGCCATTATCAACACTACAAATAACCTTCCATTGTTCATTCATTATAACGTGAAGTGACGTGATGAAACACAACATTGACACCTAACCTTGAAAACTAACACTATTAATATAAACACAGCATATGACACTCACTTGTTCATTTTAACTCCATTATCATTATCAATTTATCCCCCTGAAGCGAGCATTACATGTAACAGGAAAATGAGAAAAAAATAATAAATAAATAAAAACTTCTATATATAATGGATTTCGTTGCCGTAATCCACTTCAGTATCAGTGTAATTTCATTTGAGATATCATGAAAGGATTAGATTTTGATGTTAATATTTGCTATGAAGAGTTTAAAAATTATCTCTAGTTAAATTACCAACTACAATTACATTCATATTTACACTTTTTTATTATCATTATAAATATTACAAGTTTTATATTACGTGTGTATATTTTTCATAGTAGGCACTGAATACCACCAACACCAAAACCATAATACATTTTTTGTTTTACTATAATTCGACAGAGCCACAGCATTATCTCTAATTAATCATCTAGCACATGTACACATCCAAATATATTACACTCTTTTCACTAACACTACATGCTTTTATGAGGTGTGAATATTGCCCATAACATACAGAATAATTAATACCACTAAAATCACAATACATTCAATACTATAGGCTGGGAGAGACACGGTAAACCATATCAGCAAAAACAACGCTAATACACCAGCACAAATCCAACAAGCTATACACGTATTACCATATCATCACTAGTAATCTCACCGGAAGCGCTCTATAAATTATTGTATTCTAAAACCCATCGCATCCATTACAACTAAAGCACAGAGCAAGAACAACGCGCGCCACTTCCAGCTAATGACAGCCGATTTGCCACCACAAGAGAGGAGAGGGAGGGGAGGGAAAATGAGGGTGATGATGAGGGAAGAGAGAATAAGAGGTGGTAGAGGAGAGGGAAATGGTGAAGAAAGGGGAGTATAGCAGGGGTACAGAAGAGAAGGAAAGGGAGAAGGAATAGACTGGAAAATTATGGCGGAGAAGGTGTGGCATAAAAGATATGGCAGGGAAAACAAAGGGGGAAGAAGGGGAAAGTAACGAGAAGACAGGTAAGGAAGAGGGAAAGCAGAGAAGGAGAGAGGGGTAAGAGCAACAAACAGTTCAGTGATTGGCTGAAGCTCGCCCAATCTCAAGCAGCGGCGTCTTCCTGAGTCTTTACATTGCCAAAGACTTAGACGAGCAAGACGAGTAAGAGACATCACAGTAAGAGGCATTTAAGAAAGTGCCTCTATCCTTCTCCTCCTCCTCTCCCTCCTTCTCCTCTTCCTCCTTCTCCTCTTCTTCTCCCTCCTTCTCCTATTCCTCGATCCATGAGACGCTACTTGGGAGCCTTAAAGTTTATCGACGCAGTAAACAGTGAAGAGAACAGAGAGGAGAGAGAGGATAGAAGGAGAGGCAGAGAGAAGGCACAGCAAAGTTAGCTCCTCGCCCAAGTTGGCCTCTGAACATCGTCACAATAGGAGGTACTAATGGCTAAACTCGAAGGTATTATGGTCTCTTGGTCTCTCGTGGGATCTCTCAGCTATCTCTCGGTCTTCTTGTGTTGGGGTAGAGGGAGATAGAGTAAAATTTCTCTCGCACACCCTGTGAACTTTGCGTCCTGTGATCACCACGCCTCCCTGCCTCTCTCGGGTAAACCCTAATACTGGTCCTGATGATTTGCACAGTATTGCCTTTGTTACGGCATTGTGGGGCATATTCTGAAACACTTCTTCGCCGCACCTCCGCTACTTTCAAAGACCAGTAGTTGAATTTACGCTAGTTTTTAAGGGAATTTATTTATGGTTCTAATGTATATCAACAAGATTTATGAGGAACAGTCTGGAGAACCATGCTAATCATCTCTGTGGCCTTGGAAAATAGACGTGATGAGAGACGTTTCTGAATATGGCATGGTGTCTTGGTGAATTCTTGATTTTTCACCTATCAGTCATCCACAATTTTCAGTTCTTGTTTCTATTTCATTTTATTTTATCAACCAAAGTTTCCCTATACATATTTCGTTTACCTATTCTTCGTCCAAAATTTTCGCCAGTTTTTAGTTCTTTTTATTTCAATGCCTCTAATTTACCAACTATCCACTGTATATTTTGCCGAGAATGTAAGGATCACGGAACTTTCATTAATGTGCGTCACTCGGCTCAGTAAACAACACGCTTTGAGCCGAGTAGCGCGTTATGTATGTTTTGATGGCCATGGATAGGAGAGAGAGAGAGAGAGAGAGAGAGAGAGAGAGAGAGAGAGAGAGAGAGAGAGAGAGAGAGAGAGAGAGAGAGAGAGAAAAAAAAAAAATTTACATATCTCTCTCTCTCTCTCTCTCTCTCTCTCTCTCTCTCTCTCTCTCTCTCTCTCTCTCACCACCTGCGTATGTGTGCCTGGATTTATTCATTTATTCATTCGCTTCATTTATTCAAGCACAGTGCGATGAGACTCACAATATTACGAATTGGGAAAAAAAAGGAAATTAGAGAAACGCTGAAACCTAAAAGAGGAAGAGAAAAAAAGAAGGGAACAAAGAAAAGAAAAAGAAATATTATGAAATGAAAAAGAAAAAAAGGCGTAGAAATCACAACGAAAAAGGGAATATAAAAAGAGTGAAGAAGAAAGAGAAGAAAGAAGATAAACAAAAAAATCTTCGAATTGAAACAAGAGCGTAGAAAAAAAATCAAGAGAGAAAGGAAATCAGAAAAAGGAAAGTACTGAAATAAGGAAATAAGAAAAGAAAGAATGAGAGAACAGTGCAAAAGGTTGAAAAAGAAAAAAGAAAACTACAGACTGAAGTGCATAGTCTCTCTCTCTCTCTCTCTCTCTCTCTCTCTCTCTCTCTCTCTCTCTCTCTCTCTCTCTCTCTCTCTCTCTCTCTCTCTCTCTCTCTCACTATTCCTCCTCTTACTCCTTCTCCTCCTCCTCCTCCTCCTCCTCCTCCTCCTCCTCCTCCTCCTCCTCCTCCTCCTCCTCCTCCTCCTCCAGCTCCTCCAAACAAGAACTAAAAAAACAAAACAAACACAAATAAAGAAAATAAAAACAAGAAAATAAAACAAAAATGGCCAAAACAAACACACGAGAATACAATCGAAGGAAAAAAAAAGGAAGGAAAACAAACACTTGGCAAAACAGAGAGCCTATTGCGTCTTTTTTCCCTTTTTTCCCTCTCTTTTTCCCCAAGGCGAGTGAGGGAGAGAGAGAGAGAGTGAGTGGGTGGGAGAGGAGTGAGGGGCGGTGGGGTACCAGAACAAGGAAGAGGCAGCATTGGGGTGTCAGGGGAGGCAAAAGGACACACAGAGTCGTTACTGCCTGATAATGAAGCCGAGAAAGCCAGATTTGGGAACATAGGAGGAGGAGGAGGAGGAGGAGGAGGAGGAGGAGGAGGAGGAGGAGGAGGAGGAGGATTTGATGGTGGTGGTGGTGGTGGCGGCGTGGGAGAAGGAGGGCGAGAAAAAAGAATAAAAGTAGAGAGATAGATACAGTGAGAAACAAAAATACGAGATAGACGGAGATGGAAAGCGAAACCGAGAGAGAGAGAGAGAGAGAGAGAGAGAGAGAGAGAGAGAGAGAGAGAGAGAGAGAGAGAGAGAGAGAGAGAGAGAGAGAGAGAGAGAGAGAGAGAGATACATACAGGGACTGCCATGTGTAAGCTTGTTGGCTTCTTGCAGCTTCCCTTATTTCTTATGTTCTTATGTTCTTATAAGTAATATGTAAGAGGAAGGTGACAGGAGGTGGAAGAAAAAGGAAGAGAAGAAAGAAGAGAGATATAGTAATTAGAAGACAAATATAGGAAATATGTAAGATGGAGAAGGGAGAGAGTGAAGAATTAAGAGGAGAAGGACAAGGATGACAGAAAGGACGAAGACGAGAAGGAAAAGGAAAAAAGGAGAGGGAAAAAGAGAAAGAAGGAGGAGGAGGACAACGACGAAAATAGGGACGAAGACGAGGAAGAAGCGGGGAAAAAGAAGAATGATAAACGGAAGGAAAAGAAGAAGAGCAGGAGAGAGACTTAAACCACACACACATACACACACACACACACACACACACACACACACACACACACACACACACACACACAACCCACAACAAACACAGACAGCCCATAACCCACAACCCAGAGTCTACAACAATCCCAGCCTCGGCCTCCACGCACCAGTTCTCCACCACACAGGCTGGCATCTCAAGGCCCTCAGCCCATCACTAGCGACCCTGATGCGTGAGTCCTCTCTATTTGTGGCAGACAGGAACTGGCCTTGGACATCGAGAGAACTAAAATAAAAGACCCACTGAGGTGCTAATCTCTAAACAAAGCCAAAAAGGATCATCCAGAATAGAAGAATAAGTGTCTTGAAACCTCCCTCATGAAAGTTCAAGTCACAGGAAGGAGATACACAGATAGACATGAAGTTCCGGAGTTTGTTAGAAAAAAAAAGGATGAGGGAATGAAAATATTGGTTATCTCCTGACCGCCGAGTGAATGTACCGCGCCTCTAAACCTTTCCAGTGAGAATTTATGAGGCACTTCTGGGAAATACTGAGAAAGGTAATGCTAAAGAAGGGTGTTTATTACTCTCTTTCTGTACTAGTAGGAATAGTAGTGATAGTAGTAAAATTAGTAGTAGTAGTAGTAGTAGTAGTAGGAGTAGTAGTAGTAGTAGTAGTAGTAGTAGTAGTAGTAGTAGTAGTAGTAGTAGTAGTAGTAGTAGTAGTAGCAGTAGTAGTAGTGGTGGTGGTGGTGGTGGTGGTGGTGGTGGTGAAAGCAATAGTAGTGGCAATAATGTTAATAATAATAATAATAATAATAATAATAATAATAATAATAATAATAATAATAATAATAATAATAATGATAATAATATGACAATAACGAACAAAGACAAACAGAAACAAGAGACGAGAAGCATAATCAAGAAGAAAACAGAGAACGAGAGAGAGAGAGAGAGAGAGAGAGAGAGAGAGAGAGAGAGAGAGAGAGAGAGAGAGAGAGAGAGAGAGAGAGAGAGAGAGAGGAGACTATCATGATCATTAGGAAGACAAGTGGTGCCCCGGGGACAAGGAAGGAAGGAGAAGCAAAGGAGAGAGAGAAAAATGAGAAAAAAAAAATACTTCAAAATAATTATCTAGGCTCGGCACCGACTCACTTGTGGCGGCCGACAGGTAATGGAGCGTGTGTGATCCTGCCTACCTGAGTCCACCTGTCCTCATCAGTCCCCTCATTAATAGGCCCTGTCTGATACCTAGGCCTAATACTACTACTACTACTACTACTACTACTACTACTACTACTACTACTGCTACTGCTGCCGCTGCTGAAACTATGAGAGAAAGGAAGTAAGGAAGCATAAAAGAAAGACAAAATAAGAAAAATATAAATTTGAAAAAAAAAAAAGATGTGGAAACCAAATCGAAAAAGGGAATGAAATGGAAGTAAGGAAGAAAGAAAAGAAGAGAAAAGATACCGGAACTGAAACCCTCTCTCTCTCTCTCTCTCTCTCTCTCTCTCTCTCTCTCTCTCTCTCTCTCTCTCTCTCTCTCTCTCTCTCTCTCTCTCTCTCTCTCTCTCTCCATATACTCTGTCCAGTAGCACTAATTGGCAATCTATCTTAGCCAGTTAATTACTTATAGAATTGATGACTGCATAATGAGAGAGAGAGAGAGAGAGAGAGAGAGAGAGAGAGAGAGAGAGAGAGAGAGAGAGAGAGAGAGAGAGAGAGAGAGAGAGAGAGAGAGAGAGAGAGAGAGAAAACGCATCCACTCTACCTATCCACAACCCCCTCCCCACCCACACACACACACACACACACACACACAGCAGACAATAATAGGAAGGAAAAATTTAAAGAGAGTGAAGGGAGGAGAATCATAGGCGCTCTCCTACGAAGGAAAACATCTTGAGGCAAATCCGCATCTGTGCATCTGTGAAAACATTGACGCAAAATACACACAGGGCTCTCTCTCTCTCTCTCTCTCTCTCTCTCTCTCTCTCTCTCTCTCTCTCTCTCTCTCTCTCTCTCTCTCTGGTAATGGTGGTAGTGGTGGTGGTGGTGGTGGTGGAAGAGGGATAAAAGTACTGGAATGAGGGACTCGAGGTGGTCTGTCTCGTGCTGATAACTCATAATGGAAGAGTGGGAGGAGGAGGAGGAGGAGGAGGAGGAGGAGGAGGAGGAGGAGGAGGAGGAGGAGGAGAAGAGGAGGACGTAGAAGTAGTGATTTTAGTGGAGACAGAGTAGCGCTTAAAAGTGGTGGAAGAGAGAGAGAGAGAGAGAGAGAGAGAGAGAGAGAGAGAGAGAGAGAGAGAGAGAGAGAGAGAGAGAGAGAGAGAGAGAGAGAGAGTAATCAATTAATAGTTAAAGCCCTCAACACACACACTCAAAGATCCATATAAGAAGCCACCGCTGAAAAAAGAAAAAAGAAAATACAAACACGCACAATTGTAAACAGATCACTTAAAAAATAGAAAGAAAGAAAAGCACAAAACTTAACGCCACACACACACACACACACACACACACACACACACACACACACACACTCGTACAGTAACACCATTGAAAAAATAAATAAAATAAACAATTCATTCACACATTGCTACACGTACATGACACACAAGTCCCTTTATGAAGAGAGACGGAAAGGGAGTGAGCGAGAGACAAAGAGAAACTAGTACGCGTAAACCCAAACACTTACACACTCATACAGAACCACCATTGACAGAAAGAAACAACATAAGAGTCATTCACAGATAAATTTAGCGGCCACCGTTATAAAAATTGAGACCCGAAGAGAGAGAGAGAGAGAGAGAGAGAGAGAGAGAGAGAGAGAGAGAGAGAGAGAGAGAGAGAGAGAGAGAGAGAAACAGCGGGAAAGTGACGGAACAACAAAGGGCCCCCCATCCCAGCACCACCACCACCATCACCACCACCACTACCACCACCACCACCACCACCACCACCACCACCAGTGTAATGATACTCGTGTTGTGACGTTTGCAAAATGAATTAGCGCCAGGACAAAAAGGGGGAGGCTAAATTAATCTCGCTAAATCGCTTCACGACCGAAATTTAAAGCCACTCACTATCATGCACCACGAATAATAAAATGCACGCCCATTAATAATTGTTGCTGCTTTGGTACAGTTGCACACGCTACCTTTAATACCTGGGAACACGGTGCGAGCCTAAATACACGGCAGGAGAGAGAGAGAGAGAGAGAGAGAGAGAGAGAGAGAGAGAGAGAGAGAGAGAGAGAGAGAGAGAGATTGTAGTGTGTATGTATTACGCTGCTCCAAGAATTCGTCTTTGTCTCTCTCTCTCTCTCTCTCTCTCTCTCTCTCTCTCTCTCTCTCTCTCTCTCTCTCTCTCTCTCTCTCTCTCTCTCTCTCTCTCTCTCTCTCTCACCACGGGATGCCATTTAACAGTAGCCTCACGAGTCGCCCCCTCCACCGAGAAAGTAACTGGAGCGAGAGAGCGAAAGGAAAGTAAAGAAGAAGAATTGGAAAGATCGTTGAAGCATAGAAATCCATTCCCGACTACTTATATACTTTGAGGTGATGGCTTGAAGAGGAGACGAGGAGCTACTGAGGGGAAATCCACGTAAATAACAACAGTAACATCAACACAGCATTAAGAAAAAAAAATTATATTATACAGTATAACGGAAAATATACTAAAAATTGCGTTATGTTTTGATGTGATGGCTTGAAGTGGAGAGGAGCTACTAAAGGGAAGCCCAAGTAAATAACAATAACAATATCAAAGCACTATAAGTAAAAATAATAAAAAGAATAATAGTAATGAAATTATTATATAAATTGAGGTAAGAGGGAAGGGAGGATCTACTGAATGGAATCCCAAGTAAATAGCAATAATAACAACGGCGCAGTGCAGATAAAAAATTAAAAGAAAATAGAAGAAAATACAATAAGAGAAGTAAAGCTGTGTCTTAAAAAAGGAATAAGGAAATATCATTCACACAACTTTAAAGAAAATAAACATGAAAACCAGAGAGAGAGAGAGAGAGAGAGAGAGAGAGAGAGAGAGAGAGAGAGAGAGAGAGAGAGAGAGAGAGAGAGAGAGAGAGAGAGAGAGAGATAAAGCTGAAACTTCAACCAACACCATCATCTCCACTACCACTCTCTCTCTCTCTCTCTCTCTCTCTCTCTCTCTCTCTCTCTCTCTCTCTCTCTCTGTCTCTGTCCTCGAATTCAACCAGAGAGAGAGAGAGAGAGAGAGAGAGAGAGAGAGAGAGAGAGAGAGAGAGAGAGAGAGAGAGAGAGAGAGAGAACATGCACCTATATAGTGAAAGAGCAGCTTAATGTGACAAGTCAAAAAGACAGACTCCCGCTGCTCGTGTGGCAGGATGGAGTGTTGCTGCTCTGGTGTGGTGCGGTATGGTGCTCCGGTGGTGTTGGTGGTAGTAGATGTCTTTTATAGTAGTAGTAGTAGTAGCAGTAGTAGTAGTAGGAAGAGGAGGAGGAGGAGGAGGAGGAGGAGGAGGAGGAGAAATAAAATGCAGAAGGGATTGATTTCGTTGTTGTAATAGTAATAGTAGTAGTAGTAGTGGTAATAGTGGTAGCATTAATAGTAGTGATAGCACTGGTATATAGTAGTAATTATTGTAGTAGTGGCAGTAGCAGTAGTAATGGGCCTTTTTTCCTAATATTTTTGTTACCCTTGGCCAGTGGTTGTCTTACATAAAAAAATAAATAAATAAATTGTTCTTACGATCCCACTATGACTGGCGCTGCATTGTGTGTTGATGTGGTATGAGCGCTCCATGTCATTTTTATTATTCACGGCGTTGTCGCTGTGTAGTGGCGGCCCTGGTGGCGAGGGAGGAGGAAAAGCCTCTTAGGGAAGTGATCTGAGTGGATGGCTCCTCGCTCCAGCCACGCTCACCCTTAGTGTACTGCGCCCGACTTTCTTTACTTCCTTTTTCAGTTATAGGAAGGTATATTTACGAGTTATCCAAACAGGGCAAAGGTGATATATCTTGGTAGTGACGTAGGTGAAGTAATCATCAACGATATTTTTTTGGTGAGGTTAAAAAAGAAAATGATATCTTGGTTTTGTAATGAAGAGTGAGGTACTTTTGTAAACTTCCCCACCTTAGTTTAAAGCACTCAGAAGAAGGAAACTATAAAGAAAAACAAAAAGTACAGATTTTTTTTTTTTTTTCGTGACCACCTCATTTCCGTACTACAACATTCTTCTTGCCCACAAGGGTTTAAATTTAAACCACTCAAGAGAATAAGATTGTAAAGAAAAACAGAGATAGTACAGAAAATTTTGGCCTGTTTTCTTGAAGTACGATTTTGTCTGTGTAATTCAATTCAGTGACAAAATATCCTCTTTATCCACCAGGGCTTAGAGCACTCGGAAGAAAATTCAAAGGGAGAACAGGTACAAAACAGAAAAAAATTGATCTATTTTCTTGAAGTACTATAATATCCTGAATGTGTACATCATTTTCGTTAAGATTTTTTTTTTCTTCAAACCATGAGCTTCTATCTCCGCCACGTGCAGAAGAAAGGGAGCATCTTAGGAAAAGTGAGAATTAAAGGATGGGAGACTCGGGAAGCAGAGTGGGGCGTTTAATTAATCTTTTATTGCGACATTCTTTTAATTAGAACGTGACATTGTGTGTGTGTGTGTGTGTGTGTGTGTGTGTGTGTGTGTGTGTGTGTGTGTGTGTGTGTGTGTGTGTGTGTGTATGGGAGCATCGTGTAAAAATCTTAATAAATAGCATTAACTTAACACACCCTACTTACATACTCGTAATTAGTGAAGTAGAGTTGTAATGTTCACTGTTTAATTAATCCGATATTATCATCATGACGGAAAAGTCAGCGTTAGTTTCTAAATCAGTACCATTACTTCTGCTGGCTAATTATATGTTTCTCTATCAATATTTCTTCTTTTTTTTTTTAGTCACAAATACAAATAAAAAAAACACAAAAAGAAGAGATACACGAAATCTTGTCTTCATAAAGCTCAAAGAAGCAACACAACTAGAATTTCCCTTAGAGAAAACAAACGAAAATAACCTGAGACTTCCTTCATCACAAAACAGATTGGCAAAGGAAAAAAAAAATAAAAATACGACGACCCTAAAGAAAAGAAGAAAAATTAAAACAATCAAGCGACTAAGTCAGAATTCAATAAAGATGAAGAGTTCTTGGTACAGAAGGTGTTAATCTCCCTCGCGAGAGAATGGACCATAACTAACGTCGCCTGGACCCAAATGACGACACACATTCATCCGCAGTTCTTAGTATCCCCCTCCCCAACTTTCCTCATTCTCCATCTCCTCCCCTCTCTGCCTCAACACTCGTCCCCAGCACCCAGTCCCTATGCACCACACCCATCTCTGCCTAACCTTTCCCCTTCAACCTTTCCCACTAACCTACTTCTCAAGCCCCACAGCATTACTCTCTCCCTCTTAAACCCATTCCATCTCCCAGTCCCTCATTCCTGGCATTTCCCTCATACCTTCACCTCCTATAACCCTGACACTCACAATATCTCTCTTGCCTCCATCACTTCATCCTTCCTCCCTTTCATCCCTCTCTCTCTCACATCTTCATTTCCACGTCCTGCCTCATTTCTCTCTTACTTTCCTTCCTTTAACCTCTCATAATGCCACTCAGTCTCCCGAGCTTCCTTCCTTCGTACCTTTCCTCACCCATTCAATCACACAGGCATCTCTGAGTCGCTCCTTCCTCTCTTAGTATTTCTATTCGTAATTTTGTAAGCGTTCATCCCTCTTTATTTTTTCAACGAAGGCTGTTTCTGCAACCACGATCTCTTTTGTCCTCGTCTGCCCTCTCGACCCCATTGCCGCGTCCTTTATTTACTGCTTCGTAACCTGTATTCACTATCCCTACTCTCATCTCCTCCTGTCTCCCTGTCTGCCTCGCTCTCTCTCTCTCTCTCTCTCTCTCTCTCTCTCTCTCTCTCTCTCTCTCTCTCTCTCTCTCTCTCTCTCTCTCTCTCTCTCTCTCTCTCAACGCCAAGGGCAAAGCAAAAGCTGTAAAATTTTTAGACTGACATGCCAACAGTTCATTAATCTGCACGCGCGCGCACACACACACAGACACACACACAGACACACACAAATCCATGCATATTCTATTCCTATATTCCTTTCTTTTTTTCAATATATTTATCTGTCTATTCGTAATCTTAAGGTTAGTCGAACACCACATATCCCACAGAGTCTTTAATAAGATATAAGAAAGAAGAAACAGTTGAAGCTGAAGCAAACTCGTGACACTTGACTGAGCATATAAAGACAGACTGAGCCTCTCTTGGATTATCGTCAGTTTTGCTCAAGTCTCTTTCAAAACACCTTCACATTTCAATCTCTGTGAAACCAGAATCCTATGATATTTTTTTTCCACTCGCTTGACACGCAACAAAAATAAATAAATAAAATAAAATAGATAAACAGGTGTAGAAATAGATGCATGAATAAATCAGTCATGTACCTGTGTCCACTGCATCACTGTAATATTTTCCTGACATACGAGCTTTCTTTTCCTGAATACATATACTGTACAGCATTGTGAGATCTTATTGCTCTATGTGGAATATCAGTTTTCATTTCCCCTGCAAGTAATTTATTTAATGTGTAAACTGTAACTGTGTATACGAAAGAAGAAAAAAAAAGATAAACTAAACATCAGTATCTTTCATTTCTATTCATATACTTTCATTCCTATTTTTTTTTTTTTAGTTTAGTTTCTCTCTACGTTAAAAGGAACGAAAATAGGGGGAAAAAAATTACGATATAGATTTTGGTACTCAGATTACACTACATGGAAATTGCTCTCAAGGTAAAACGAAAACAAATCAGAATTTTCCACTCGAACAATACAGAATATTGCGCAAACTATGTATGGAGGTGTAGTTTTCGGGGTGAAAAAATATTTAATCTGTAAAGGTAACTGCCTATATGTCTGTGTATGTGTGCGTGTGTGTGTGTGTGTGTGTGTGTGTGTGTGTGTGTGTGTGTGTGTGTGTGTGTGTGTGTGTGTGTGTGTGTGTGTGTGTGTGTGTGTGTGTGTGTGTGTGTGTGTGTGTGTGTGTGTGTGTTTAACAAATCCCAAAGACTAATGGAGCTGAACTGATTCCGTTTCCCCAGTTCACGATCCCACACGTTTCTCATCCATAGTTAAGCCTCACTTTTATTCTCTCTCTCTCTCTCTCTCTCTCTCTCTCTCTCTCTCTCTCTCTCTCTCTCTCTCTCTCTCTCTCTCTCTCTCTCTCTCTCTCTCTCTCTCTCTCCATCTATCTAGCAATTTATCCATTTATCTATCAACCTATTTATCTATCTACCTATCTATCAATCTATCTATTTCCCTCATCCTACTCCTTCTCCTCCTCGATCAACTGACTTTTAACACTCACCCTTATCCTCCCTACACACAGATAACAAAAATCCTTCTCCCTCTTTTTGCCCTCCTTCACTCTCCCTAGCACTTACCATCATCTTCCCACACCCTTCCCTTCCCCTCTCACCTCACCTCACTAATTCTCTCTCATTATTACACCTTTAAACCACATCCCCTCTTACTTTTCTTCTTTTTTTTTTCGTATTCCCCGGCAGCTTCTCTCCTGCCTCGCCCAATCAGCTTCGCCTTTCATTCATCGTTGCCTTTTCTTAGCACGGGAATATAACTTCTACTAGACTCGTCATGTGTGCAAGGGAGGCACACGCACACACCTGGCTGGTCACCTGACTCTTTAATTACAGGAGTGAGGAGAAGGAGGAGGAGAAGGAGAAAGAGAAGGAGAAGGAGAAGGAGGAGGAGGAAAAGGAGGAGGAGGAGAAGTGAAGGTCATTTAAGAGGGACAAGGAAATGAAGCGTCAAGATTGTGTTTACCTGCTTCCACTCTAAAATAATTAAAGAGCGTGAGAGTAAAGACGTGGGTGGGAGGAGACGAGAGAGAGAGAGAGAGAGAGAGAGAGAGAGAGAGAGAGAGAGAGAGAGAGAGAGAGAGAGAGAGAGAGAGAGAGAGAGAGAGAGAGAGAGAGAGAGAGAGAGAGAGAGAGAGAGAGAGAGAGAGAGAAGGGGGCGGAGACAGACAAAGACGGGTATACTGACAACCGGACAGACTGACTGACTTACAGAATGGCTAACAGATAGACAAGTAGACACACACAAACAAGCAGAGAGACAGACAGACAAGGAAAGCAAAAAGGGAAGCAAGAAATGTTTGCGTTGAAATGATGATGGCAAGAGAAATAAGAAGAAAATAAGTAAAGAATATAGAATAAAAAATAAGTGGAGATAATCATAAGACTTCTGAACATCGAAAAGAATCGTCCACTCACTGATAAGAATAAAACTGATATGAGTAAAAGAAAACGAAGAAGAAAATTATGAGCAAAAGCTGGAAGAGAAGATAAGGACTCATACTATTAAAGAGATAATTTAGAATCAATGAAGGAAAGATTATGCATTAACTAAAAAATAAATAAATAGATAAATAATTGAGTAGTACATGAAGAAAGTTCAAAAGCTAAGACCACGAGACACCTCCTGTACATTCCTTCATCTCCTAGCGTGGTAAGCCTTGACAAAACCCGCCATTCAGAGTTAAAAACGTTTCAACTAACAGAACAAGATATCTCAGCAGTACATCAGGAAACAAACAAACAAAAAAAAATCGGAGACCACAAGACACAACATAGCACATTCCTTCATTTCCTAGCGTGGCAAGACTTAGACACAGCCCGCCTGCCTCCTGCCTCCTCCCTCTATTTACCTTCCCTTTTTGCTGGAAAACTAAAACTTTCCACAGAAGGAGAGAGCGCACGGTCATCCATAAAAACAACTTAAACCGAATTTTGCTGTTTGTCTTTCTCTCACTCTTTTTTTTTTTTTTATATTTACTTTGTGGTTCGACGTCTATGGAGGATTCTTTTATTCTCTAGATTGTTTGTTTATTACCTTTTGGTCTCTCTAGGTTGTGTCAACAGTAAGGTGGTAATGAAGGGAGCGTTATGGGACAGTTCTGGACAAAGACGAAAGATAAAAATAAGAAAGCTCTTTTTGGCTTCTATTTTCTTTTTATCTCCTTTTCGTTTTTGTTTTTTTCTGACGCCTTTGTTTGTTTTCTTTCTAATAATTTCCTGGATTCCCTTTTAGTTCGTTTTCCCTTGCCTTTGTTTGGTAATGTAAGGTAAACTATGGTTATATAAACGTATAATACAACAAGACACAGTATATACAGATACATAGATAGATATGATTGCAGTGAGTGAGTTATGTATACCTCTCACTCTTTACATATAGCTTTCCTTGTGTTTTTCTTGTGCTGTGTCGTTTTACTATATATTACATAACTTCATCTCTAATATTACTCTTCAATACGTATAGAAAATAAGTGAAGATTTTTTTTTTTTTTATCATTATATCTCGCCTCTCATCATACTTCACTCAGACGCGACAGCACAATACCACCGTAACTTACTCCATTACATCTCATCATACCGCATCATACCACACACTAAACACACACAACATTAGGTTACTATACACTCTGATACAGTACACCACAACACACTAATTCATACCACATACACACTTGATATACAACTAAACACTCACTCACCTCACACAGAAGCACCTCATCACAAACACACATACACACACACACACACACACCATCACCATTACCATCACTACACCAGCCATCCACACACTCTACTCACCACACTACCTTGCAAAATAGAGCAAAAAACACCACATAATACCACACCAACACCCAGCACTCTTCAACACCAAGCCACCATACTATTGCATCACCACACCACACGACCACCACACTACTACCACCGCTGGTTAATTAAGTTGATGAGTGGCTCTGGCGAACATCAATGGAATTTTTGTATGGGTGAATGGAATGTCATATATGAACTGGACTGAATGATAAAGAGCTTAGCGCCTATCTAGGGTGACGTAATGCCAATGTTGTCCAATGTTAAATCTTCATCACTGCAATTTCAAAACCGTGATTACAATTAAAACCGTCGCTGGCTGCGGTAATCAGGCCGCGATCCTTTGTTATGGAGGGAACATTCATGAAATTGTGACCTTGTTTTTAGACGAGAGAGAGAGAGAGAGAGAGAGAGAGAGAGAGAGAGAGAGAGAGAGAGAGAGAGAGAGAGAGAATGTGTGTGTGTTAGTGGTGTGTTTTCGCAGCAAGGAAACCTGAATATTTTGCCTCAGTGTTACGCATTGAGGAATTGAAATACAAATATTAGAAGAATTTTCTTATGATACGCCTTGGGTTTGAATGCACTTGATAAAACACACACACACACACACACACACACACACACACACACACACACACACACACACACACACACACACCCTTCATAGATAGACCTTTCTTATCATCTGTTTCATTCTTTCATTTAGACATCCATCTCTTTGATCAAACACTCGACAGAAACTTTATTTTGTCTTCTCGCTCCTTTTTTTCCCACTTTTAAAGACGCTCTAATTAATCAGGACTTCAAAGAGAAATCAACGTGTATATCCTTATCGCGTTCTTCATTAGTCTCTCCCTCTTCGTCTCCCTCTCCCTCTCTCTCTCTCTCTCTCTCTCTCTCTCTCTCTCTCTCTCTCTCTCTCTCTCTCTCTCTCTCTCTCTCTCTCTCTCTCTCTCTCTCAATGTACACACGAAGAAAGCACCACATAAAATAGGATAAAAGACACGAAAAGAAGGACAGAGGATAACAAAAAGCGGAAGAGGAAAAAGAGAACAATGAATACAAGGAGAAAGAGGAGCAGGAGCAGAAAGACGGAGAGGAACAAATGAAGAGAAAGAAGAGAAGCAGACAAGAGGAAAGCGATCCCTGGAGACCTTTCCTAACACCTCCCGCAGCTGCTTCACCGCCTCCTTCGTAACAAACTTTGGGGAACAGTTACTGAATACAAACTCAGATCAACTCCACTTATTTTTTTTCCATCACCTCTGCCTTCCCTCCCCGTCTCGTCCCCTCTCCTCCACTCTATACCACTCCTCCTCCTCCCTCTTTCCCTCCCTTTCCTCTTTTCACATCGTAACAAACTGAAACTCAGGTCAACTACAATGATTTTTTCCACCACCTCTGCTTTCCCTCCCCCTTCCTTTACCGATTCTCGTAACTCCCTCCCTCCCCCTATCCCTCCCTCTCCTCTCCTCTCGTCCCATCAATCTCCCAGCCTTCCCCGCCCGTCTATATTTCTGAACGATTGATGGGAGACGAGCGATGCAGGTCAGAATGAGTGAATGGAGGAAAGGGAGGCAGGAAGGACGCATGTTGATATGATACTAGCTGGGCTTTTTAAGTATGGTGTTTTTAGATACTAGAGGGAGGAAGAGAGAGAAAGACAGAGGGAGGGAAGGAAAGGCAGCTGCTCACCATCTCCAGACTCGGGACGGCCCCACGCCTTGTCTTCCAAAGCGACACGCTGACCCCACAGGACGAGGTGGAGGTGCTGGGGGTCACATAAGATAGAAAGCTGTCCTTCAGATCCCACATAGAGCGGCTCGCCAGGGAGGCCTCAGGGAAGCTGG
>NC_087192.1:7900000-7907500 GCF_035594125.1 Scylla paramamosain
TTCGCTTCTCTCTCTCTCTCTCTCTCTCTCTCTCTCTCTCTCTCTCTCTCTCTCTCTCTCTCTCTCTCTCTCTCTCTCTCTCTCTCTAGCAAAAGTTCCAGCAACGTTCATAGAGTCATTGCACTAATCCGTGTGTGTGTGTGTGTGTGTGTGTGTGTGTGTGTGTGTGTGTGTGTGTGTGTGTGTGTGTGTGCGCGCGCTTATTGCCTATACGTTAAGTGTCCGCCGTCTATCACAAAAAAATGCTAATGACTGTTATGGAATTTTCAACTACGTGACATTCATTGCAGACTATGAGAGGCGAGAAGGAGTTTATTTGCTTATCTTGTTCAATTGCAGGATGAAGTTTAAGTGGCATTACAGAGAATAATATAACAATAATAAAGGTAGACGGAAACTTTTAAAGGTATATTCGTTTATTTAAAGGTATATTTCAAGGTATATTTGTATGTGGTAATTCTACGTATGTGAAACCTTCTTGCAAGTAGTAGTAGCGGTAGTAGTAGTAGTAGTAGTAGTAGTAGTAGTAGTAGTAGTAGTAGTAGTAGTAGTAGTAGTAGTAGTAGTAAAAGCAAGAGATGCCAAACGAAGCAAATAGTTTCCCTATCACATAAGGGAAAAACAAGAGAAACCCCAACCAAAAAAATACATAAAAATACATAAAAAAATAAATAAAAATAAATAAATAAAAAAAATACCAGGAATCGGGGAATGAGGCAAGGCGGATGCAATACTTGGAAGCAACAACAACGAAAAAGAAAGAAAAAATGAGGAAAGAAAGGAAGGCAGTAAGGAATGAAGGAGAATACAAAAGCTTCAGGAAATTTAAAAATAAGGAGAAAAAGAAGAAAAAGGAAAATTATTAGAACCTGAGAAAAAAAAAACAGTAAAATAGAGCGAACGACAGAAAAGACAAAAAATAGCAAAAAAGAAAAAAAATTGAAGAATGAAAATGTAAGAAGGGACCTTTACTTAAAAAAAATCAAACCAAAGAAGGAAAAATGAACAAGAAGAAAGCCAGAAGGGTAAATGAGAGGAAGAAAATAAATAATCAGGAAAGGCAGAAAAAGACAGCAAAAATAAGATAAGATAAGAGAACTGTACTAAGAAATAACAACAAAAAGGAGGAAGGAGAGAGGGAGGAGGAAGCCATGAGGGTAAATGCGGGAAAGGAAAAGAAATAATTAAGAAAGTCATAAAATACTCTAGAAATGAAGAAATGGAGAGATAGGAAAGCTGTATTTAGAAATCGAGAGACGAAGGAGTAAGAGAAAGACTGTACTAAGAACCAGCAAAAGGAGGAGAGAGAGAGGGAGGCTGACAAAAGGGGTAAATGGGAGGAAAAAAAGAAATAATACACAAAGGAAGAAAATATCTTAGAAAGGAAGAAAATATCCTAGGAAAAGAGAGATGAAGAGGTAAGAGACTTGTACTAAGAACCGACAAAGGCAGGAGAAAGGGAGGAGGAAGCCAGAAAGGTCAACGAGGGGAAGGAAAAGAAACAACAGCATGGCCACACACACTTCCAGCCGTCGTGGTGAAGCCGGCGGAGCGAGAGACAGCCCTAAGCACCGCGTCGCAATTAATGAATCCGTGCGTCATTGTTCCTCACCCGCAGCCCACCCAGGAGAAACGGCGTGCCATAAACGTGCCGACGGCGACTCATTTACGTGATGTATATATAACGCATCGACGAAACCTTTCCTGCTCCCTCCCTTCCTCTCCGTCCAGCCAGCCAGCCAACCAGCCAGCCAACCAGCCAGCCAGCCAGCCAACCCTCAGGCGTGCACCTTTCCCCGAACGGAAGGGAAGAAGGATGGTAATGTTTGAGGGACACAGATACTCTTCCTCCTCTTTCCACCCTCTTTAAACCTCCCTCTTCCTCTCTTTTTCCTCTCTCGTTTCTAAAGAATGTCACTACTTTTCTCTGTCTCATACCCTCACTCTTCCCCTCCCTCCTCCCTCTTCCTCCATGATCTCTTCTCCCTCCCCTCCGTACCCGCTTCCCTCAAACACCATCATTTTAACCCCTCTCTTTGTCTTACACCTCCACTCACCCCTCCTGCACCTCTCCCCATCTCCCTCTCAATCTTCCCCCTCTTTCTCATGGCCTCTCTCATGTCTCCGTACCCGCTTTTCCCCAAAACACCATCTTTCTCACCCCCTCTCCCCTCTCCCCCTCACTCCCTGCCTCACTCCCTCTCAGCGACACACAAGCACGTTAAGGTCGTTTGTTCAGTGTTGCGTCGCCTTGCACTTTTCCCGGAACCGCGTCGCCGCCGTTACATGAAGGACAGCGGGCGACTGAAGACGAGACAAAGAAACAAAGAAAAAATCATTCCTGGACACACACACACACACACACACACACACACACACACACACACACACACGCACACACACACACACACACGAATCCCTAAGGTGGTCTAATGATCTCCCGTCCCTTCCGCTTAAGTCGCCAGGAGGAAATATTAAAGGAGAAAAAAGTGCGTGTTATCCTTGTGTTTCCTGGAGCGGGTGATGGCGGCACGGGCGGCGGTTGGTGGTGGTGGTGGCGGCGGCAGTAAAGGTGTGTGGCGCCGCATCAGGCCAGACCTTGCAGCGCCACCAGGAGAAGGAAACAATTCGGCCGATCTAAAATTCCTCACCCCAGGAGAGTCGTGGCGTCATGGAGCGAGGCGGCAGCACACACTCGGGAGCGCGCCAGCCAATGGAAGAATGATGAAGGCCAGAGAAGTGAAGGAGCGCTCTTATCTTCTCTCTTCCCTTCTCTCCTCTCGTGTTATTTTTGTTTCCTCTTCCCTTGTTTTCTCTTCTCTCTCTCTCTCTCTCTCTCTCTCTCTCTCTCTCTCTCTCTCTCTCTCTCTCTCTCTCTCTCTCTCTCTCTCTCTCTCTCTCTCTCTCTCTCTCTCTCTCTCTCTCTCCTCATGTTTTTTTCTCTTCTCTTCTCTTACCTTCTCTCTCTCTCTCTCTCTCTCTCTCTCTCGTTGAAGTATTGCACTCACGAGAACCAGAATCGTACAGTTACAGCTTTATGAAACTCAAATAATTACAAAACAGTACTTCAACCTTTTCCCTCTTCATCTCACTCTCCCCTGCCCTCATCCACCCCCACCCAAAAAAAAAAAAAAAAAAAACACTCAAATCGCGTTAAAGTTGCTCTGGTACATACACAGTTTCCGCCGTGTTGTGCAAATATTAAAGAAAAACGTAACTTAGATCACCCAGCAGACGCCTTCCTCTCTCTCTCCCTCCCTTCCCTCCAGACGCATTCCTCCAGAGTCGGGTCTCAGGGTCCCAGGCACTCAGCCACGCACGTCCAGCACTTCGCCACCCTCCCATCAGGTGCTCGGCCTCCTCACGTCCTTGGCCAGTATTCTGAAACCCGTTGCTCTCTCACCACAACTATTTTCAAAGGCCACACAGATAATTAGTCGGGTTCTCAAGTGTGTTTGTCCTGTTAATCATGAAGAAATCTTAGTTATCTATCACTCCTTAAAACTCGTTGTCACTTCAACTAGAGCCTTTTGAATGTAGTGGAGGAGAGGTGAGGATGTGTTTCAGGATATGGTCCCCTGGCTGGTGGTGGCGAGAGGGCGGCGCGACATGTGTGGGTAGCAGTGGGCGAGAGAACACCCGGCAAACACGGCAAAGTGATGAGTGTGTCACCTTTTTTAGCTACACACTTGATGGTCGCTGACTCGCCGCCTGCCACCCGACACCACGCCCACCGCCGCCGACGTGCGTGGAAGTAAAATGTTCTTCCAGGTAACATTTTATCGCCGTGATGAGTGCTGTGATATTAGTGAGCGCTACGAGGCCTCGGTATTACAGGAACAAAGAATTACCCCAGCTGTAATCCTACTTACACGGCGATAATTTTAGCACGCGCCTGCAGTACCGATACCTGTCCGCTCCCACATGTCACCACCAGGCAAGGCACTGCTGGAAAACCTCATTATTACAGTACTTTTATTTACCCTTTGACTCTAGGTACGTTAAATGATTATGATAACAAGAAAAGCGCATCCACACGTATAATGTCTTCAGGTGTTTTCATGGAATCGTTGTAAACTTTTCACGCCTGTCTGAGATGAGAAGAAAAATGTGAAGGCTAATTATGGAAACCAGGACAACTCAAGAGTCCATTCAAATTGTACGAGGCGGCGCAGGTTTGTCAGGTCTCAGGAGCCGCCGCCACCCCCGCCACCGCCAAGAACCACTATTAATGGGACTCTCCAGCGCCCTTCCTTCCTTCCCCGCGATAACAGACCCACTCCCACGTACTGCACGAATATGTGTGCAATATTGCCACTTATGTCCTAGACTCACTTTGAATATTTGGCTCTGATTCGACTGTGTTCTACGTTGATTTCCTGTCATATCGGAGAAGAGGAAACCACGAAATCTTTGAGGTTATTTTGGTGCTAAAAGGGAAGAAAACGAGAAAACAGCGAAAAGTTTTCATTCCATTGTGTCGTACGTTCATATGCTGACATACTAAAGAAGAGGAAACCACACAATGTTATTTTAACACTAAAACCACAAAAAGAAAAAGGAAAAAAAAATGGAAAACAGGGAAAGCTAACCAGATTTTTTTTTCCAGTATAACGAAAATATAAAGTAACGAAAAACTGAGATAAAAAGGAAACGTGAAAACCTAAATAAATTGGACACAGGAAGGAAGACATCACAAAACCTAGTATTTCATGATGTTTCCGTGTTGCAAGTCTTCCATGAGCAGCACAGTCAAGCTAGTGAGCCTTTCGTTCCTGTGAATAAACGATGAACGAATATTTTGTAGCTTTCTTTCCCAGTGATGCAGCAGCGCTCGCCATTACCAGCAAGGAAACACAACACTACTACGTGCTCGGTATTTCCTAACGTCCTGCTGTTATCACATACTTTTCATCTATTTTCAAGCTCCTACGACACAGCTGTTGTCGCTTCAGACCCGCTTTTCCAGTACGGGTGGAACCACTCTTTAGTTTTTTTTTTTTTTTTTTTTTTTTTGTAAAATTTACATCTCATCGTCTGGTTATCATTTCTGTTTTAAAATCTCCAACGACACGTTTGTTTTCGCGTCAGACCAACTCTTCCTGAGCAGCCTGAGAGAAGATTCAACATTTATTTGTAATTTTTTCGCTACATTTACCTTTCATCGTCAGGTTATCATCTTTTTTTGAAATCTCCCGCGACAAGTTTATTTTTATTTTACATCCTCCGCGCCTACCCGTTAGCTGTGATGTTTCTTGCATCACGGCTGAGCAAACTGGAGGTTCTGAGGCTGCAGTTTTCTCATTTTGCAAACAACAGCCGCTGCTTCTGTACCGGCATATTAGGAGCGGTAACTGTCCGTGGCATAAAGGCGCATACTCTACACTGTTTATCTGATCTGAAGGCATAAAAGACGCCGGCTATCTGTACCTTAACTTGGTTCAAAGAGGTGTAGATTTTGAAGCTTGCGATAATTCCACACACCCACCTCAGTTCCCCTTCGCATCCTGTCCCCGGTGCTTCATCTTCGCTCCAGGTAGCAGTAATGGTCTACTCTTCACTCTTGAATCTCTATGTACTGTGCAATTCAGAACAATGCAACGCCCAAAGTTTTCCTTCCGTAACTCTTTCCATTCTGAATCTTTAATGTCACTTATTCTTTTTCTCCTAAACTATTGATTTTTTTTTTTTTGCTTCCCTTCTCAGCCTCAGTACTCGTTAATTAGGTGGTACACGACGCGCTACAGTAAACTTCTCATTTCGCAATGCCCAGTTTGCAGTGTATGTTTTAAACCTTCACCTGTTATTCACTGTACAGACATATTGTTCTTACGGTGCTATCAAATTTATCTACTATCTGTAAAGGTACCTATCTATCTATCTGCTTATCTGTCTATCTGTGTATCTATCTGTCTATCTGTATCTAAGTCTATCTATCTATCTATGGCTATCAATCTATCTATTTGTCTGTCAATCTATCTATTCTATCTCCGTACCTATCACCCACTTATATTGAAGTGCCCCGACTCTCAGGCTGAAAACCTAGGTGCGAATACTTATATATTTCAGTCTTTGTGATGCAAAATCCAACATTTATTTTTTCCCTTCTTTTTTCTTTTCTTTTATGTGTAAAGGATGCTGGCTAAGGGAAAAAAGAAAAAAACGAAAAAGAAAAAGCTCGCTAAATTGTCGCTTACACAAAAATGTTGAGTAGAAAAATCTAATCTTTTTCATTCGCAACGAAGCGCAAAGGTCACAAGAATATACAGAGTCACATCACACAGTCTCGTGGAATAGTTCTTCCCCAACACCCGCAGCCCACACAAAGAGGAGGGGAGGGCAGCGCGCAAGGCTGAATGTGCAACTCTGCTGCTATACACGGCCCCATCAGACCCGCTGATAATACCAAGGAAACTAAATCTCTTTACCATTATGGGACAGCAGATTATGATTCGCGTAGTGATGTAATTGAACACGTGAGGAAATAGACTGGTCATGAATACATTGTTATAATGGACAATTTTAGTGCAGTGATAGTCCCCCTAAAGAAAACTGTGCCCTTTCAGAGTTACAAACAAGAACTGACTTAAGAAAAGGATATATATGTGTAAAATCCCAGTTCATAGTACAGTATATAATATGAATTGGTTAAGAGTGCAGTGAGGCGGTGATGGTGAAGTGCAGTGGAAGGCAGGGATCGAATCCGTTGTCGACGTTGAAGTGCGGCAAAAGAGACGCGTCGACGTAGATGTTGAAGTCCAGAAGGAGACACACACACTGAAGCCTTTGGTGAAGATGGAATACACAGCGTCACTGACTGTAGCTGGAGGCGTGGTGAGGGAAGCAGGCGGACTGTGCGAGGGAGCCGGACAAAAAAGCTTTCGTAGGACCGCGTGGCTGCTTCGTAGTGTTGGAAAAGGATGTTTTTGTTCTTCGGAGAAGATCGTAACACAACGATGGCGCTAACGTTCCGGCGATGTCTCAGTGAGACATCGAACCAACAACACATTAGTGAGTACAATTCCAGCGTGGACCAAGCCTGCCGGGCGTGAGGCCTGGGCTCACGTTGGGCCTGGGCCTGGGTTGACTCGTGCCCAGAACACAGATGCCTTGCGCCGCGACGAGAAATTAAAGCAATACTCAGTACACAGAATGAAACATACCTGACGGAACTGCTGCTTCTAACACACGCTGTACGCCTGCTGGGATTAAGCCAACCTGCAAAAAAAGAAAAGAAAAATAGATAAAATATAAATCCAATACTGATATATGTTAAGGAATTTATTTATTGAATAACAAAGAAACAAAAACAAGTAAAGTTAAATTTAAAATCTTGTGTATATAAAACAAAGTAAAATATCTAAATAAAACATCAGAAGAAATGAAATAGAAAATAAAAAGTAAAAAAAAAAGCCAGCACAGCACAGCACAGCACAGCACAGCACAGGAGAACATGGCAAAGGGACGCGACGAATTCCAAGTGGAGGAGAGCGCGCCCCG
>NC_087192.1:7912500-7917500 GCF_035594125.1 Scylla paramamosain
GTGGCTGTTTACTTCGAGGCAAAAAAAAAAAAATGCTACCTCAATATTATCCCACATCTCCCACTGCACGTCGCGCTGTCTAAAACTTCCCATGCAGTAGACACCTGCCGAAACGATAATTACTCCCAGTGAGGTCTAAAGCACTGTTCAGGGGGTGCTGTGAACTTATCATTAAACCCAGCTGTGACCTCACTGAACGTTTCCCTTTGTGTCTCACAACACAAGGGGGTAGTCACAGCCTGCCCTCTAAAGACAACTCTCTTCCTCCACACAAAACTACAAGCACCTAATAACACACACACCCTTCACTCCAAAAATTTTAAAATCATGGCGACTCCTACACCAGCCTCGGAGTCCCCATCTGGGGAGGGGACCATAAATGTCCCCAGGTCGGACTGCCTTTCCGTCGACGACCCTAAGTGTCTTGACACCCCCCTCTACTTTTTCTTCATTAACTTCTGCAACATTCGCGGTCTAAGATCTAATTTTCAATCTGTAGAACACCACCTCTCCTCTTCTAAACCTCATCTTCTTTTCCTCACTGAAACTCAGGTGTCTGAGGCAACTGACAGTAGCCCCTTTTCTGTTCCCTCCTACTTTCTCTATCCTCATTTTCGATCCAAAGCTGGATGCTGCGTTTATGTGCGCAATGACTTAACCTGCTCTCGTGCCCACGCTCTTGAATCTTCCGAGTTTTCCACCATCTGGCTACGACTACAGAGTCATTCTCATACTAAATTTATCTGTGCTGTATACCTCTCTCCTAACTCCTCTGACTATAAGAAATTCTTTGACTACTTAACTTCCAAAGTGGAGCACATTCTGACCCTCTTCCCTTTTGCAGAGATCTCCATTCTTGGAGACTTCAATGTTCACCACCAGCTTTGGCTTTCCTCTCCCTTCACTGACCATCCTGGTGAACTAGCCTACAACTTTGCTATCCTCCATGACCTAGAGCAATTGGTGCAACACCCTACTCGTATTCCTGACCGTCTTGGAGATACGCCCAACATTCTTGACCTTTTCCTGACCTCTAATCCTTCTGCTTATGCTGTCACCCTTTCTTCTCCGTTGGGCTCCTCCGATCACAATCTCATATCTTTATCTTGTCCTATCACTCCAATCCCTCCTCAGGATCCCCCTAAGCGAAGGTGCCTCTGGCGTTTTGCCTCTGCTAGTTGGGGGGACCTGAGGCGGTATTTTGCTGATTTTCCTTGGAATGACTACTGCTTCCGTGTCAGAGACCCGTCTTTGTGTGCTGAGCGCATAACAGAGGTGATAGTGTCTGGCATGGAGGCGTACATTCCTCACTCTTTTTCTCGTCCTAAACCTTCTAAACCTTGGTTTAACACAGCTTGTTCTCGTGCTATACATGATAGAGAGGTGGCCCACAAAAGGTACTTAAGCCTTCCTTCACCAGAATCTCATGCACTTTATATTTCTGCCCGGAACCATGCCAAGTCTGTTCTCCAACTAGCCAAAAACTCCTTCATTAACAGAAAATGTCAAAACCTTTCAAGATCTAACTCCCCTCGTGATTTCTGGCATCTAGCCAAAAATATCTCCAATAACTTTGCTTCTTCTTCTTTCCCTCCTCTACTTCAACCAGATGGCACCACTGCTATCACATCTATTTCTAAAGCTGAACTCTTTGCTCAAACCTTTGCTAAAAACTCTACCTTGGACGATTCTGGGCTTGTTCCTCCCTCTCCTCCACCCTCTGACTACTTCATGCCTCGTATTAAAATTCTTCGTAATGATGTTTTCCATGCCCTCGCTGGCCTAAACCCTCAGAAGGCTTATGGACCTGATGGGGTCCCTCCTATTGTTCTCCGAAACTGTGCCTCCGTGCTTGCACCTTGCCTAGTCAAACTCTTTCAGCTCTGTCTGTCAACATCTACCTTTCCTTCTTGCTGGAAGTTTGCCTACATTCAACCTGTTCCTAAAAAGGGTGACCGCTCTAATCCCTCAAACTACCGTCCTATTGCTTTAATTTCCTGCTTATCTAAAGTTTTTGAATCTATCCTCAACAGGAAGATTCTTAAACATCTATCACTTCACAACCTTCTATCTGATCGCCAGTATGGGTTCCGTCAAGGCCGCTCGACTGGTGATCTTCTGGCTTTCCTTACTGAGTCTTGGTCATCCTCTTTTAGAGACTTTGGTGAAACTTTTGCTGTTGCCTTGGACATATCAAAAGCCTTTGATAGAGTCTGGCACAAAGCTTTGATTTCCAAACTACCCTCCTACGGTTTCTATCCTTCTCTCTGTAACTTCATCTCAAGTTTCCTTTCTGACCGTTCTATTGCTGCTGTGGTAGACGGTCACTGTTCTTCTCCTAAATCTATTAACAGTGGTGTTCCTCAGGGTTCTGTCCTGTCACCCACTCTCTTCTTATTATTCATTAATGATCTTCTAAAACAAACTTCTTGTCCTATCCATTCCTATGCTGATGATACCACCCTGCACTTTTCCACGTCTTTTCATAGACGTCCAACCCTTCAGGAGGTAAACATATCACGCAGGGAAGCCACAGAACGCCTGACTTCTGATCTTTCTAAAATTTCTGATTGGGGCAGAGCAAACTTGGTATTGTTCAATGCCTCAAAAACTCAATTCCTCCATCTATCAACTCGACACAATCTTCCAGACAACTATCCCCTCTTCTTCAATGACACTCAACTATCCCCCTCTTCTACACTGAACATCCTCGGTCTGTCCTTTACTTATAATCTGAACTGGAAACTTCACATCTCATCTCTAGCTAAAACAGCTTCCATGAAGTTAGGTGTTCTGAGACGTCTCCGCCAGTTTTTCTCACCCCCGCAGCTGCTAACTCTGTACAAGGGCCTTATCCGTCCATGTATGGAGTATGCTTCACATGTCTGGGGGGGTTCCACTCATACTGCTGTTCTAGACAGGGTGGAATCAAAAGCTTTTCGTCTCATCAACTCCTCTCCTCTAACTGACTGTCTTCAGCCTCTCTCTCACCGCCGCAATGTTGCATCTCTAGCTGTCTTCTACCGCTATTTTCATGCTAACTGCTCTTCTGATCTTGCTAACTGCATGCCTCCCCTCCTTCCGCGGCCTCGCTGCACAAGACTTTCTTCTTTCTCTCACTCCTATTCTGTCCACCTCTCTAACGCAAGAGTTAACCAGTATTCTCAATCATTCATCCCTTTCTCTGGTAAACTCTGGAACTCCTTGCCTGCTTCTGTATTTCCACCTTCCTATGACTTGAATTCCTTCAAGAGGGAGGTTTCAAGACACTTATCCACCAATTTTTGACCACTGCTTTGACCCTTTTAGGGACTGGCATTTCAGTGGGCATTTTTTTTATTAGATTTTTGTTGCCCTTGGCCAGTATCCTTCCTACATAAAAAAAAAAAAAAAAAAAAAAAAAAAAAAAAAAAAACGCCGGCCCCCTTTGTGCCGGCAGCCCTGACTCGGTAGCGGCGATGTACCGGAGAGACAGCCCCTGGAATGGCAGCCACGAGTACACCTGGCCGATACCTCATGGCTTTATTTGTAATCTGAATTTACCCCCCGATTTTTACGTGAATTTTTAGGGCCGACATGCATACAATGGATATTAGTCTGCCTTCCGGTGCTCCTCGGGGCCGAGATTGGAAGGGGCATGGCAGGGGAGGGGTGTGGGGATAAGGGACGAGGAAGGGAGGGTGAAGGTACAGGGGAGGTATAGATAGGAGGGAGAAGGGAAGATTGAGAGGTAGGAGGAAGAGGAAAGGGAACAGTGCACTGAGTTCCGAGTGCTCTTATGGCTTTGGCAGGGGAGGAAAAGGAAGAGAGAGAGAGAGAGAATGGAGAGTAGGGAGAGGAGGAAGGAGATAGAGGATGGAAATGGTATGAGATGATATAGGGAGGTGAGGAGAATGGGATGGATACGCCATGTCAGTTTTCCCCTATTTCAGTTCCTTTTCTCATAGGAGTCACGCCCCTTTGTCCTTCCTAATTATACCTTCCCGTCCCTTCATTCGATTCAGTGCAGCACGCAGTGACGTAACGCATCTTTCCCCTCCTTCAGGTCTTGGCAGGGAGGAGCGGGAGGGAGGGAGGCCAGAGCGGGTCATCCCAACTATACTTGTCCAACTAATACCTTCCCTTTATGCAATTGAGAAGGAACTTGAGTGTTTTTTTCTTTTTTTCCCTCCTCTAAGTCTTGACGAGGCTGGGTAGGGCAAAGGCCAGAGAGGGTCTCCCCAACTATACTAACTGTCTTGTCCTCCCAATTCTACCTTCCCTTCCCTTCCTGCGACTCAGTGAAGCACGTGTAGGGATTTGACGCTTCTCTTTCCTCCTCCAGTCGCCAGGAACGCCAAATGGTTTCCAAGACTGCCTTCCTGACGACCTTGGCTTACCTTGAGTGTGGAAGCTAAGAACGTCCTTGGCGGGGGTGAAGAAAGAAGGGAATAGATTGAATGTTTGATCCTCATTTCTTCCCCTTAAGCCCTCCATCCTTCCACTCTTCCGTTATCCACTCATGTTCCCCATTTTCCACCAATGATGTCTCCCTCCACTCTACATCCACACCATGCATAATCCAAAAATGCATTTCATCCACCTATCCACCCTTACGTTTCACCAACCATGTCTTCCACGCCTTCCATCCACCACCCATGTCTTCCACCTTTCACCCTTATCCTCCATCCCTCCTCTCTCCATTCACGCCTCGCATCATCCATCCTAACACTTCATCCTCTAGCCCTCAACACACAAGCCGGAGAATGGTCTGTTCTGCCTCTTCCAGAATTAGTTTTGCGTGGCCTTGACTGCGAGGAAGAGGAGAGGGGAGAGGGACTGGGGACGGACGGAGGATAGGAGGGCAGCAGGAGGAGGAAGTGCAATCTTTGTCTCTCTCGGGAACATTAATTCGGTCTCGCATCGCCCGCTAGTCTCTGTGTCTTGTGCGGGATGTGAATTTATTAAACTAAGTAAACGTACATTCCTCCACTCACTTGCCCCGCGCCGCCACTCGTGCT
>NC_087192.1:7922500-7942500 GCF_035594125.1 Scylla paramamosain
CTCTTTTCCATCTGTCTATTCCCTCCCTCCCATTCCTATGATAGCAACACTAAGCGTTACACCACACGGCCACATCCAGCGCTGCATTTCTTTTAATTTTATCTATTCTATCTCTTTCATCTCCCTCCCATTCCATTCGTCAGTGGGATCCTCTTCCTCTCGCACCCCTTCCCTTCCTCTTTCATTTTATTGGGTACTTCATGCTCTTCCCTTCAGCCCTCACGGCCCCACTTCGTCGCCCCACTGCTCTCCTTTACACCTATAGGAAGGCGATAACTCCCCGGTATATGCCCACACAAATTTTACTCCTCCTCTTTTTAACGAGAAATCTAAATCCTCTTCCTTCCTTCCTTCTTTCGCTATGGGTTTTTCTCTAACTACAGCCCGTTAGTGTTTAGATATTCTCTCTGCTTTTCTCTTTTACAGGCTTTCTTCATTACACTACGGCTTTCTGTCTCATTACAACCCGTTCCTGTTTAAATTCTGTCTCTCATACAAGCTTTCTCCCTTACGCTACGCCTTTCTGTCTCGCTACAAACCATTCGTGTCTAGATTCTGTGTTTTTCTCTCTATCTTACAATGTCGCAGGTTCCCCGTTTTCTCTTGCCCCAGACACATCAACACTTTGCGATACTCAGTTACCTCCTCCAATAATCCGGTTAGCCTCTGCCCTACGCTGGCTATCTCCCTGGCACGCTTAGTCTAATACCCTTCAGGAGGTATTCATGCCGGAGTTTACCTGCTGTTGGTATTGTTGCTCCTGCCGCGTCTTTATCTCCCCTCGCTGTCTACCTACTTTTAAGCAATATTACTTCTTTCCTAGTTGGGTTAGCGTTTTCTCCTTTATGAGTTTTGTGAGTCTGAAGCGCCCTTGTTGATAAATTCTGTTCGCCGCCACTTTTATACACCGCAACGAAATTCAATAACATGTTCGGAATTTATTATCAAATGGGATAGGGACGGCCAGGGTTTGAGGGAGGGAACAGTGACGGTGTGGAGGATAGGAGGTGCGCACGGAGGGAGGGAGGAATGGTTGTGGAGGGAATTGGAAGGAAGGAAGGAGGAAACGAAGGGGAAAAAAAATATTGGCAAGCGATATTATCTTGCGAGGAAACTATGTCCAGATTTTATTTTCATGCATTTTATTTTTACTTTCCTTCTTCCTTTATTCCTTCTTCCCTTACTCGTCCTCTTTCACCTCTTCCTCTTTTTTTTTCTTTCTCCTTTCGATGTTTTCATGTACTTTATATATTTTCTTTCTTCCACCTCTCTTCTTCCTCTTCTTGTTTTTCTTCTTGTCCTTGTTCTCCTTCTATTTCCTACTCCTCCTCTCCTTTCTCCTTTTTCTCCTCCTCGTCCTACACTCGTTTTCGTCGTCGTCCTCCTCCTCCTCCTCCTCCTCCTCCTCCTCCTCCTCCTCCTCCTCCATGTTCCCTTACGAAAGCTCTCTTCTTTCCTCACAAGTACATCTGCTGCTTCTATTTTTTTTCTCTCTCTCTCTCATTCTCTCACTGTCTTTACTTTTCATCCTAAAAAAATTTTCAATTCAGGTTTTATTTCATTTTTTAATTTAATTTCATTATAAGCTACCTTTATCATCGTTCCCTTCCTTTTTCTTTCCTTTCTCAGACCACCTCCTCTTCCTAATCCTTTTACTGCTATTTTAATCTATCGTGTCAACCAAAACTATTTCTCCAACTGCATATTAGAGAGTTCAGTCCCGACAAACAACACTAAGAACCAAAAAAATATCTGCTACTGTTTGTCCTTCCTTTGTGTTCTTCCTCCTCTTCTACCATCTCCATTTCCTGCTCCTCAACAATGAATACGTGACGATTTCGAAATGGGAAGCGAAGAGCGATTGGTTGACTGGCTGACTGACTCACTAGGAGGCTGGCTGGCTGGCTGGCTCGCTGGCTGGCTGGCTGGCTCGCTGGCTGGCTGGCTGGCTGGCTGGCTGAGTGTTCGTGTCGCCGTTCACCGCCTCGCTTCCTGACTCTGTTATCGCCTTCCTAATGCAGTTACTTGATGAGCCAACGACGACTCTGGGCTACTGACGGTGGCGTCCTCGAAGCAATGGATCAAGCTATGCCTCCTCCTTCTGCTGTTGCTGCTGCTTCTCCATTTCCTCTTCCTCTTTCTCTTCCTTCTCATAATCTTTATCTTCTTCCGCATCCTCATTTTCTACTTCCTTCTTCTTCTCCTCCTCCTTCTCCTTCTCCTCCTCCTCCTTCTCCTCCTCCTCCTCCTCATTCACTGTTTCTTCCTTTCCGAAATCCAAGATCTCCGCTGCGATTCATTAAGAGCGAGGCAGTTCTTTAATTTTGACAGCCCCCCCCCTCTCTCTCTCTCTCTCTCTCTCTCTCTCTCTCTCTCTCTCTCTCTCTGAAATGTACAACACTTTTCCTGGTTTACTTTTACGGGAGTTTATTTACGTTTTTACTTATTAATTTTTTTACTGCCATTATTTATATCATTGGCAGATCTCTTTCACGCTTAAATGAAAACGAAATACCCGCATACCAAATAAATAATAAAATAAATAATTAACAGGTGAGCGGAACGAGAAAGTAAACACTACCACAATGCCACGAGACCAAGCCAAACGACATAACCAACACGACCCAACAACTAACGGACTCAGCAGCAACAACACCCCCTTGGACGCGAAGAAGTGGCCCTCTGCTGGTGTCGCTGCCAAGACGCGCTGTTTTCTTTCAATGGCCGCGAAATATGAGGTGCCCCCAACCGTCCCACAGCGCCCTGCGAGATAACGAGCTGCGTTCTTCAACTCCAAAGGTACTACACTGTCCTGCTGTCCCTCTGTGATGAGTTTCCCTTGGGCAGTCTGGTTCTTTCTTTGCTTTTCTATTTTTTTTTTCTTTTCTTTTACGATTGCTAGGTGAGGTGAGGGAAGAAGGGAAGAGGAAGAAGGAAGAGGGAAGGAGGGATGGAGAGAGGTTTGGACGGAGGGAATGTTAGGAGAAAGCACAGGAGGGAGAAATGGAGGGAAGGTAGGAAGGCGGAAAGAAGGGTAGGAAGGGAGGCGGGGGAGAGAGAGAGAGAGAGAGAGAGAGAGAGAGAGAGAGAGAGAGAGAGAGAGAGAGAGAGAGAGAGAGAGAGAGAGAAAGAATGTAACTGTAACAAGAGAAGTAGGAAGCGAGTAAGAGCAAAAATCAAAACAGTAATGAAAATATGAGAAAAAAAGGGAAAAGTGAAAAATTTGAATGGAAAGGATATAACAAAAAAATGAAAAAAAAAATAGAACAGAGGAAGAGCATAAATGAGAAAGGAAATCAAACAAGGGTGAAAAAAAAGGGTACAAAAGAAAGGTGGTGAAAATAAGAGATGGAATAAAGTGAAAAAGAAAAAAAAAAACTCGGAAAGAGGGAGCAGTAGAAGAGAAGAGGATAAAAAAGAGAAGGGAGAAAGGAACAAAGGCAGTGGAAATGAGAAAAGGAGTAAAGAGAAAAGGAAAGAAGAGGGAGGAAAGAGAAGAAGGGGAGACACAAGAAATGAGGAACGGGAAAAGAAGAAAGACACTGAAAATAAAAGAGGAAGTAAAGAGAGGAAAAAAAGAATGGAAATGAGAGAGGGAGTAAGAGAGAGAAAAAAAGCAAGAGAGAAGTAGGGGAAGAAGAAGAAAAGATGGTAGAAATAAGGAGGGGAGAAGAGAGACAAGGGGCGAGGTGAAGAGGTGACGCTGGCTTGAGAGGAAAGGGTTGTGAGAGGCATGTGAAGTGTGAAGTGTGGATGAGCTGGGTCACCAGGTACCTTTATTAAAGCAACGCGTTATATGACACTTGTACCACCTCGTGCACCACCACCACTACCACCACCACCACCACCACCACTACCATCACCACCAACTGTTATATAAGTTAATATTGCCTTTTATCACCATCACCACCAGCATCATCCTCACCATCAATCTTCCTTTTATAGGCCAACATTGCCTTCATCACCATCACCACCCATCACTACCATTGTCTCTTCTAATAGTGTGTGCTGTGGGGTAATGCTGTCTATCGTTATCGTCATCACCATCATCTAGTGTCTCTTCTGCCAGCTACCTATTCCGTATCTTTGGACGAAATAGTACGTTCTTGAACATTATCGTCATCATCACCAGCAGCAGCAACAGATTTCACCTTACGAGTACAAAGAATGAAATTATAAACGGCCACTATACGGAGGTCATGATCTTATGGACTTGTCAGTATCATAACTACACCACCATTGCTAATATTACTTACACCACTACCACCATCACCACCACTACTACTACTGCTACTACTACTACTACTACTACTGCTACTACTACCCCTACCACCACGACTACTACGACCAATGGGAGGACAGAAGGCGCTCGTAACAAGACAAGACCACGACTCAACAAAAATAATCCTGCAAGATTCGAAACTTTGCTCATTCTCGCATCGCCTCCACATCCAAAGCCTCGGTGTGTCCCCAGTGCACCCTGAGAGAGAGAGAGAGAGAGAGAGAGAGAGAGAGAGAGAGAGAGAGAGAGAGAGAGAGAGAGAGAGAGAGAGAGAGAGAGAGAGAGAGAGAGAGAGAGAGAGAGAGAGAGAGAGAGAGAGAGAGAGAGAGAGAGAGAGAGAGAGAGAGAGAGAGAGAGAGAGAGAGACTGTAAATATAGCATGACAAAACCCAATAACAAAAAAAGATAAAAAAGAAAAGGAAAACATGACTGAAAACAACAAAAAATATAAAGAGAAACGAAAAAAAGCAGAGAGAGAGAGAGAGAGAGAGAGAGAGTACTTTTCCATCACGCTATAGGACGAGGCGTAAAGGATGCCACTGGTGCTATCAATCTTCCATAAAATCACCTCGAGGGAAGAGAGGGTAGAGAGTCCAGGGCCTTGATGACACACGGCACTGAGACACCAAGAGGATCATTCATGTGTGCGTAATACTGGGACGGCTATCGGAGAGAGAGAGAGAGAGAGAGAGAGAGAGAGAGAGAGAGAGAGAGAGAGAGAGAGAGAGAGAGAGAGAGAGAGAGAGAGAGAGAGAGAGAGAGAGAGAGAGAGAGAGAGAGAGAGAGAGAGAGAGAGAGAGAGAGAGAGAGAGAGAGAGAGGCTGTTTTTCTACCCCACGCCAAAATTCACCTTTTTTACTAAAGAATACTTCAAAACAAAGCGTAAACACATACACACACACACACACACACTCCTCCCTCTCTCTCTCTCTCTCTCTCTCTCTCTCTCTCTCTCTCTCTCTCTCTCTCTCTCTCTCTCTCTCTCTCTCTCTCTCTCTCTCTCTCTGTAACTGCCCATAACTCCAGGTCGTCAACAGTGAAACACAAAGACACACAAACTCTATACCAGTTCGGGAACCAAGAAAGTAAACAATAACAATCACTGAGTCGTACCTAATATCCCTTTAAAGTCAAGCCAGAGACTGCAGTTCTATGCAATTCTACACATCCCTTCTCTCCTCCCCTCGCATCTTGCCTCGTATTCTCAAATGTTTCTTGTATTTTCATTAGGATAATTTTCAGAGGCCATAGAGATGTTTGGTTAAGTGCCCAAAGTTGGGATTTACATTGATGGTGCATAATCTTCTTTAATGTATTACTCGAGTCATAAAAGCACACCTGTAAACCTCAGTAACTTCCATGTCATATCCATAAAGTAGTTTTTTTCACTTTGATGATACAAAATATTTATTAAACTATACTAAACTGTCACTTAAATTGTGAAAGAACTCTTGAAAACCTCAATAACTTACATTTAATTTCTCTAAAGGTGATTTTCACATGGTTGTTCCAGAATTTTTCTTAAAGTATCACTTGAATCACAAAAGCACTCTTATAAAAAAATCAATAACTTTCACTATAAAATGAGAAACGTTGAGAGTACGCGACGAAACATTTGAGAATACAGACTCCAAGGTCCATCTAGACCCAGACAGACTCCAAACTCAGCTAAGGGAACGCGACGCAAGGGTGGCTATGACGCGTCTCGGTGACCAGGAGTCCGAGGAGGGTCTGCCTGAACCCTATAACGTCTCGTCGGGGAAGGAGTGCCTCTCCAGACGACGTCTTCAGCACGCACAGATGACTTGAGGAGGCTCGTCCCCTCCCTAGCGACCATGTGTGTGTTTTATTCACTTTTATGGATTCAATGGATCTCACGATTATTCAAGGGTTCATATTCAAGAACATGCACAAGGGAAGCTGAAAGAAGCAGAACTAAACGTGGCAGTCCCCGTTTTGGTGGCGCTATTGCATGTATCTGCCCGCATCAGACAGTCAGCGAAGTCTCCCCTCCTCACTCGCCCTGACCATTGTGTAAGGAACAGAAAACGGAGCTGATGCATATTACGCAGCTGCCATCTCGTGATCCAATCAGCTGAGAACACACACACACACACACACACACACACACACACTCTCTCTAGAAGGGTAGGATGGACTGTTTTCTCCCTTTTTTTATCCCAAAGGTTCGATTTTCGATTGTCACTTAGAGCAGGCAAGTTAATCTGTTTTGTTCCTCTCGAAAGAATACGGAAATTTTAGCCAGTTCCTCTTCCCACAATGGCCGGTGGAAAAGTCGAATTCCTTCCCTTTCTTTCCTTCAAGGGTTCGAATGCCACTTACAATAGTACTCAAAAGTGGATCCCATTTGTTCCCTGCCTCGGTGTGCCATAGTGGTGGTGGTGGTGGTAGTGGTGGTGGTGTCTATATAAGCCAGGCGCGTAATGGAAGGATTGGTGTGGTTTAGTGTTGCAAAGCCGCGTCTCTTTCGCGTCTCTTTAATTCTCCTTGTGAAGTTGGTGAAAGGTGAGGATGGAGGAAAATTAGCTGGTAAAATGGTAGTGGTGGTGGTGGTGGTGGTGGTGGTGGTGTGGGTAGGGATCGGAGTGTTAGTGGTAGTTGTTGTAGTTATTAGTGATGGTGACGACGACGACAACAACAACAACAACAACAACAACAACAAAAACAACATTTCCATATAAAAACAAACCACGTTGACCAGCATAGGCAGTCATTCATAGAGATGTTAGATAAATTTATGAACGATAAGGACACTTGTTAAGCTCTCTTTATTTATTTATTTTCATATTTATTTTCATTTGCTTTTATTTTATCTATCCTTTTCAATTTTTTCTCATGCTGAAGAGCCGCCATGTGTTGGTCAACTGGCTTTGCTATCTCCTTACTTTCTTATACTCCTACGTTCTCAAGAAACAGTAACTGAGGAGCTATGTGTAATTTTCGTGCATGGAAGTAATCATTAAACACACTTGGCAAAATAAAAAAAAAATTGTATCAAGTTATTTTTCTATCTCTGTTCGATTCAGTTAGAGTAATTATTTCTCTTTCGAAACAGGAATGCTTGCTTTACTTCAACCAGCTTAACGCAACAGGCGAGACACACGTAACACAAGGACGGCCTATAGTCAGCATCACTGAACCAAGAGGCGGCCTTGAATCAGTGTCAAGAGCATACACGATTTCATTAATGCAGAGCGACAGGCATTCCGCAAGCACCGACCAGCGTCAAGCAGCAGCGCCAATCAGGACCTGGGAGTGTGTACGGTAGAGGGGAGATGACACAGGGGAGATGATGCAGGTGTAAGCGATCAGCCTCTTCTCAGCAATCCAGAAGTTATTAGCCATGTAACTAATACGATGTCATGTGCGCAGTGTATTGATCACGAAGGTATTTTCCATATTGTGTACTTGAGAAATGTTGTAGTGGAATATTGCGTTGGGTTCGATATCAATATTTTTTCATTATTTCTTTTGACTCTGATGGCTTCACCTCAAGATTAATAAAAAAAAAAAACAGTTTGGTGCAAGTTTATAGTGTAATTTCAAAAGGAGTAATCAATCAGTAATAGTGGATGTAGTTTTGCTCACTGAAATCATCTATTATTACTCGTTACAGTGATTATTAAGTGTCTTAACGTCATTATGTTGAAAGGGTTAAGTCTATGTACGTTCTTTTTTAGGTTAGTATAATCCTTAATTCATTATAACATCATGATGCAATAGTGTTGACACAAAATCAACACAATTTCTTTAAATCATGTGTTGCTGTGATCTGTAAAACAAGTAAACTAATTTAACCTATGCAGTGGAGTGATTCTTTGTCTGACACCAAGCAAGAAGTCGTGGGCAGTCGAGCTATGGGATGGTGTGTGTGTGTGTGAGTGTGTGTGTGTGTGTGTGTGTGTGTGTGTGTGTGTGTGTGTGTGTGTGTGTGTGTGTGTGTGTGTGTGTGTGTGTGTGTGTGTGTGTGTGTGTGTGTGTGTGTGTGTGTGTGTGTGTGTGTGTGTGTGTGTGTGTGTGTGTGTGTGTGTGTGTGTGTGTGTGTGTGTGTGTGTGTGTGTGTGTGTGTGTGTGTGTGTGTGGCAAAAGTTCCTTGGGGGCGGGGGGGATAGGACGTGAAGGGGCGGGAAGAGGGACAGGACAGGGGGGCAAAGCAATGTACTAAAAAGGACCTCTGGGAAGATTGACACAACTCGTTTGGGAGAGATGGAAAAACAGAGACAGAAAAAAACAAAATTAAAAAAAAAAGGAAGAGGAAGAGAACGAATAAAAATAAAATAGTCAAATCCATTTCACGGCCATTTCCTGATAGCACGAATCGCGTTGAAATTGCTCGTCCAATCACTTAATGCGCCCTTGTTCGAGATGCTCCATCGGGAAGATGATCCGGGGAAGCAGACCGTATCGTGGCGTGGAATTAAGCGCAGACTCTCACCTTTCGGGGCCACGACGGGGAGTCTCAATGAATGCTGTATAAAGACCCATGATCGCCCAGGGAGTGTGTTAGCTCTTGTTTGTGTCTGCTTGTGGCTTGCAGGTGCGTGTAATCCGACGATTCCTCCTCCTGCGGGAAGTTGAAGGCCTCCCCGAAGACCACCTGTGGCTTGGCGAGCGTGGGAGTGGGAGGGTTTGCAGAAATTGCTCAGGTGTCAGGAGTGAAAGGCAGCAATACCTTTAATAAGAGTCCAGACAGCAGGTCTGGACGGTTTTGAGAAGGGTGGTCGCTTGTTCGCTTCATTCCTCCACTTCTGTCTGTTCCTCTCTTGGTCTTTCGCTTCTATCGTCCACTTCATCCACTTCTGTGCTACTTTTGTTCTAATACCAATTTACCACTCCGTTCACTCTTTTGTTCCTTACTTTTGCTCTAATACTATCAGTTAAGAACATAAGAAATAAGGGAAGCTGCAAGAAGCGACCAGGCTTACGAGTGGCAGTCCCTGTATGAAATATACCTACCTATTTCCACCTATCTTCCCTATCCATAAATCCGTCTAATCTTCTCTTAAAACTCCCTAATGTCTTTGCACTAACATTTCCTTACTCCCTCTCCACTCCTCCACTTAACTTCGCTCTAATGCAATCACTCCTTCCACTCCTGTACTCCTTACTGTCGCTTCAAAATTATTTCTTCTCACTGAAAAAATCGATTACACATCCCTCCGTCCACGCCACCATAAATACCTGTGAATATTTCCAAGTCAGTGAGGTAGCGACTAGAGGGTCTTGATCTTCCCTTGCCTATCAAAGTGGCGGCGCTGGAGGCATGAAGTCAAGGTCAAATACTGAAGTCGAGAAAACGCTGGGATGGTTCTTCCTCTCTTCTTCCTTTGCGTTTTCGTGAGATGGAATGAGAGAAGATTGGAATAGTGAGACGGAGGAAAGGTGAGAGAGAGAGAGAGAGAGAGAGAGAGAGAGAGAGAGAGAGAGAGAGAGAGAGAGAGAGAGAGAGAGAGAGAGAGAGAGAAACGAAGGAATGGCTTGCGTCCCTATCTCATAAATATTAGAGGAGTCGTCCCTAAAATCTCACAACCGATCTTTATCATCGCGGAACATACGAGTGTGCCATTCCGCTGCACTTTATCGCTGCACGCGCCGATATGTTTCCATTCACAGACCTCCACCTCACGACGCCGCGGACCCCAACGAGGCACTCTTCGCAGGCCGGAATGTTGCCTGTGAATGTTGTGGGCTGTGAGTGTTGTTTGTGGGCTGTGGGTGTTGTGTGTGGGCTGCGGGTGTTGTGTGTGGGCTGTGGGTGTTGTGTGTGGGCTGTGGGTGTTGTGTGTGGGCTGTGGGTGTTGTGTGTGGGCTGTGGGTGTTGTGTGTGGGCTGCGGGTGTTGTGTGTGGGCTGTGGGTGTTGTGTGTGGGCTGTGGGTGTTGTGTGTGGGCTGTGGGTGTTGTCTGAAGATTTTGCCCAAAGGCGGATAATTTGACAAACCGTAGATTTCTCTGTTGTGAAAATATAATTTCCTTTGTGTTGTATTTGATTTTCCAACAAATTTCAGTAATAAGATTTTGCGAAAAGGCTTTTATAAAGTAAATCTTCCCACAGACGTAACCTTTTTTTTTTTTTTGCAGTTAATAATGTTTGATGAATCGAATGTTCATTTGAAGTGCTTAATTTTTAGTTGTATGTTGTTTGTAAGACAGGAAGGTGCGTGCTGTGTGGCTTTGCAGTGGCCTCCTTTAACTCTGCATAACTTCTCTCCTATAACATTAGTAACATAACAGGAACTAAACACACGGTTCTGCATAATGCTACGACACACTTCAGCGTTGCATTCCCGACTAATCGCTACAGCACTGCGTCTCTAAGAAGCAACTCACAACTCGCCAGCCTCGTGTACCTCTTTCTCCGAACCTCCCATTTCGTTACGCGGCTTGAACTTTCTTGAACAGGAACCATTGCAGCGGTTTAATCGAATCCACAACCCTCCACCGCTGAACCTCAGTGCTCGACGGCGCACTTGAATTACGGTGAAGCTGCGGAGAAATAAGGAGACCAAGTTTGGGTCGCGGAAGAAAAATGAGAAAACCGCCAAGACTTCCCGACGCTAATGGCATCGCATTATGCAATGTTGAACTGGGCGGATGAGGTCGATGCCACCACCGCTGCTTTCTCCCTCTTCACCCTCCTCCTCCTCCAACTCCTCCTCTTCCTTATCCTCCTCGCGATCCACGTTCTTGTTGTTCTCCTCCTCCTCTTCCTCCTCCTCCTTTTTTATCCTCCTCACAATCCATGTTCTTGTTTTTATCCTCCTCAGTCCTCCCAACTCCTCCTCCTCTTCCTGTTTTCCGTTCCTCCTCCTAAAATTTATCCTCCATCTCCCCCCTTGTCCTTATCCTTCTCACGACCCACATTCTTGTTTTTTATCCTCCTCCTCCTCCTCCTCCTCCTCCTCCTCCTTCTCCTCCTCCTGTTCTATCTCTTCCGCATTTCCGTCCTTTTGTCCTAGCAGTCGTCGACATTAATTTTCTAAGTGATTTTTTACACTGACACACGCGCGCACACACACACACACACACACACACACACACACACACACACACACACACACACACACACACACACACACACACACACACACACACACACACACACACGAGTTTGCTTACCCATTCTTTTCGTTTCTTTGAATTTCGACAATATTAAAAACTATGTGAAAGAGACAGAGAGAGAGAGAGAGAGAGAGAGAGAGAGAGAGAGAGAGAGAGAGAGAGAGAGAGAGAGAGAGAGAGAGAGAGAGAGAGAGAGAGAGAGAGAGAGAGTAAACTAGGAAACTGCAGGGTCACAAAAAGAAGGGGAAAATCTGCCACAATATACAAACATGGAGCAAACAAGTTCAGAGAGACATGAAAGGAACAAAAGCGACGCGTTACGCCACACCCTAACACGACTAACAACCCACACACACACATACACACACACACACACACACAGCGACGCCTTGCTGTGGGGGACGGACCGCTGGCAGAGAAATATATAAACAGGAAACCAGCGCCACGTAAAAATAAACAAATAAATAAATAGATAAATAAGGTAAGATAAAAGAAAGCGTTGATAAGTGAATAGACACAATCAAATATGTACAAATAGATCAGAATAAATATGTAAATAAAATAAGATACAAAAATATATTATGTAGCTCTACAAGATAAAAATGTGAAGAATTGTAATAAAACTACTACTCCTACTACTACTACTACTACTACTACTACTACTACTACTGACATCATAATTTAACTGCGAGCTTTCGAGAAGAAACACGCATAAAAAAAAGGCAATTACAAAGATATGAGAGAGAGAGAGAGAGAGAGAGAGAGAGAGAGAGAGAGAGAGAGAGAGAGAGAGAGAGAGAGAGAGAGAGAGAGAGAAACGTGGCCGGAGATTGTATCGCCAAACACAAGCCAAACTTCTCCCCTTCATAAACAAAGTCTGCTCTTGTTTACATCTTTCCTTCCATGTGTGTATCTTCCTCTCTTTCTCAAGCTGTCTATCTTCGTCTGTCTTACTCCTGTGTGTATATTTCTTCCTTCCTTTGTTTGGCTGTCTGTCTTTGTCTACTTCAGTTTGTACTTACGCCTATCTGTGTGTCTGTCTGTTTGTCTCAATGTTTTTCTTTCTCTCTTTTCTGTCTTCTCTGTTAGCTGCCATCCTTCCATTTATTTTTTTTCTTCTTATCTCACCTCTTCGTGAAAAAAAAAAGAGGAATAGGGGAGAAATAAGGAGAAACGGAAGAAAAATTACTAGAAACGAAGACGAAACAAGTAAGAGAATGAAAATGACGAGAAAGGTAGAGAGAAAGAAGAAAGAAGGAGAAGGAAAATACATAATTAAGAAAGGCCAAAGGAAAACACAGGAAATGGAGAGATGAAGAGGAAAGAGCTTCATCCAGGTTCTCAGTTCTTCGCATCGCCTATTCAAGTATTGTATGGCAGATCTATGAAGAGAAGATAAGATGGGAACCTCCTTAAGTATGGTGGGCAGGAAATAAAAAAATAAATAAAAATAAAGAGCAATTCATAAATGAGGTCTAAGAAAAAAAAATTGCTCTAAGATTGAATGAAAAAAGAAAAAGAATATAAAAATGCTCTCTCTCTCTCTCTCTCTCTCTCTCTCTCTCTCTCTCTCTCTCTCTCTCTCTCTCTCTCTCTGGCCATAAACCTGCCGTGAGGAGGCCAATTTACCTTCATTTCCGTCAAGTTCTGGAAAACTGTCTGGGAATATTTTCAATTTTAGGGCGAAAGTACGAAGGTATCTGGAGTGTCAGGGTGTGTTTGTGAAGTTGCCTGTCTTTCGATTCCCTCCTTCTCCCTCTCCCTCTCTCCCTCTCTCTCTCTCTCTCTCTGGTGAATCACTAGATCTGTTATTCATGTATTTTCATATATTCTTTCCAGTACGTTCTGATTGTAAGTCTGTGAGTGTGTCTGTTTGTTTGTCTGTCTGCGAGTTTATTTCCCTGTGTCTGTCTCTTTCTGAGTGTGTGTGTGTGTGTGTGTGTGTGTGTGTGTGTGGGTGTGTGTGGGTGTGTGTATCTACCTGTTTGTTTGTCTGTTCTTTCTCTCTCTTCCTCTCTCCTTCTCCCTCTCTCCTTCTCCCTCTCTCCCCATCTCATCCCCCCTCCCTTTCCCTCCGTCCAAGCCCTACTCATATTACAAATTTAAAATAAACATGCTGCGTATACAAGCAATGCACGCACAGACCTGCCTGCCTACCTACCTGCATTCACTTCTCACCTGTGGCCCCAAAGTTTACCTGCCTACACGCTGCCACACACCTGCCCTTCACCTTCTTAATTGGGACGAGTACTTTTTCATTATTTTCACGTCAAATGTATTTCAAAGGAGAGATGAAAGGCGGTCAGTGTTTTCACCTCACCCTCGACGCTTCTATGCATAAGTTATTTCCTCTCTCTCTCTCTCTCTCTCTCTCTCTCTCTCTCTCTCTCTCTCTCTCTCTCTCTCTCTCTCTCTCTCTCTCTCTCTTGAATGGATAACGAAGAGAGAGAGAGACAGAGAGTGAGAGAGAGAGAGAGAGAGAGAGAGAGAGAGAGAGAGAGAGAGAGAGAGAGAGAGAGAGAGAGAGCAGGGGGTTGAGAGAAGTGTCACTTTAAGGTATTTTACGGTAAATCTCCTCCTTATAAACCACTTATTCTCTTCACCTTGATCCTTTTTAGATTCTTACTTAACTCCTCCTCCTCCTCTTCCTCCTCTTCCTCCTCCTCCTCCTCCTCTTCTTCTTTTCTCCTCGTCGTTCTCCCTCTTCCCCCTTCCTCTTAGCACTTTTTTCCTTTTCGTGATTTTTTTTTTCTCAACTAACGCGTGACTGATTAGTGAGAGAGAGAGAGAGAGAGAGAGAGAGAGAGAGAGAGAGAGAGAGAGAGAGAGAGAGAGAGAGAGAGAGAGAGAAACAGCAGACCCCTCAGTTAAGAACCGACTGTATATAATTTCTCTATCTCCTCCTCCCTCCTTCCCTCCCATACACACACACACACACACACACACACACACACACACACACCCCATAACACACGCAACAAGCCTCATCCACCAAAGAAACACCACTATGCAGCTCTCCTCGTCCCTACAGTCCTCATAACACAAGTCCATTTCCGCCCAGCAAACATAGTGAGCACCAGGTGACTGAAGGGGAGAAGGAAAGGCAGGCAGGATGTTGTGATCGATCGTAGGATAAAAATAGGCGACATGACGTCAGTTTTGTCACCGTACTCGGCACAAGATACGTGGAAAATAAATACAAATTGCCTTCAGATATAATGTAGTCAAGGTGAGTTTCATGGTCATCAATCGAATAAATATAGATGTAGAAGGGTCAGGAATGAAAAATGAAAGAGGGAGAGATGCGTATACTAAGATAGACGTGTGGATTCATCAGAAAATGTAAGATTGGGCGTGATTTTCCTAAAGGGACGGTTAAAGTTGGGGACGTTTTAAAGAAAGTACAAGGAAGAAGGAGAAAGCGAATATAAAGTGATCTACGGATTGATTACCTACTTTGTATTAAAAAGTCCGGATGAAAAAAAAAAAAAGGAAAAAAAACCAGTGAATTTGTCTGATACTGAAATCTTGCTAACAAAATGGCATCAAGAAAATGTTTACGATATTCATTACGAATCTTAACTTACGCATGATATGACGTATAAGTCAAGACAGATATTAGATGCTACAATAACGAAATCATAATAGAACTGGAGCGAAGCGTAGTAGTGGACAGAAGTATCGTCATAGGAGGAACTGTGACAGGAGGGACAGTGACAGAGGAGTTGTTATGCTGGACGCCACAATAGAGAGGTCATAATAACACTCAGAGGAATGATGAGTGGGATGTTTAAGTATAGTAGTGAGCGAAGTGTCACTAAAGGAAGGAGGATCACTGCTGACGATAAATGTTTGGGAGTTTATGATGATGAGCAAGGGTGTGGTATGGAGAGAGAGAGAGAGAGAGAGAGAGAGAGAGAGAGAGAGAGAGAGAGAGAGAGAGAGAGAGAGAGAGAGAGAGAGAGAGAGAGAGAGAGACCCACACAAACACACACACACACACAGATATACAGAAAAAAATGCGGCAAACATTTAAAAACCATTCATCCTCACTGACTAAAAGCGAAAAAAGAGAGAAAAAAAGAAAAATACTAGAAAAAAACTGAGCATAAACTTTTTTTTCTTTTTTTTCTGACAGTTCGATTTGCATTAGTGATTCACGCCACGATGGTCCAGAAACTCACTATTTGCCGTCCTTTGTAAGAGAGCAGAAGCGTGGGAAAAACAGCGGGAGACAGCAGCAGTAATGAGCTAATTACAACGCCTGCTCACCTCCAACCCGCCCGTTCTTTCCAGTAGCGGCCGTGAAGTTCGACACTCTATCATTTGGTGTGTGGGAGGCGAGGGGGTTACGTCAATATGTAAGAGTATGATGTATGTATGCAGGGTGGGCTGTGTGTGTGTGTGTGTGTGTGTGTGTGTGTGTGTGTGTCCGTTCACTACTGCCAGATAATGTTCCTTCGTAATATAAACATGTGTCCTACAATGTGTTCTCCAGTGTTCCTGCAATGAGTGTTTCTGTACTTAGGTTTGTACACTGCAACACGCCCTTCCCTCCTCCCTTCCAGCCACACGACAGTAAATTTAGACAGCATTTCCTACCTCAAAGACTAATGTTATAAATGACAGACTGATGTGGCTTTTGTTTAATGTCTATGAGAATAATATAATTTTGACTCATCATATTATACTTGCTTGCTTACTCACATGCACAGTATTAATCCATATCCTCCCCGCACCCACCGCATCTCATTTTACCGTACCCAGTGATTCTGAACCTGCTCCTTACTTGGCTTATACGTTCTGTCGCCGCTCGTCTCTTTCAACCCTGTAGCCTTTCCTCTGCCCACATCTCCGTCCCGCCTCATCTCGTCCTGCCCCATTACTTTCCGTTACAGCCTGGATTTCTTTCTTTTTGTCCTTTCTCACCCTCTCTCTCTCTCTCTCTCTCTCTCTCTCTCTCTCTCTCTCTCTCTCTCTCTCTCTCTCTCTCTCTCTGATATGTTTCACAAGTGGTGGCAGCGTCAGCCTCTTGGTGGCGAGGCTGGCAGTGGCAGTCTCTCTAATTTATCATGTTGCTCATCAGCCTTCATTCACCTCCTTCACAGCCTCTTCTCCATTTTGTTTGTTTGTCTGTAGGAATCAAAGCGGCTTAAGGAAACATTTTTTTCAAGTTATTGAAAGCGTAAGCTCCTGTGGGTAATATCATTAATCCTTCATAAACTTTTGTGTTCCCTTTTCTGAAACACTTGGAAAAATAAGAATAATGGGGAAGAATCAGAGCAAGAGTGGAGCAGGAGACAACGCAGGAAGGGTGGGGGACGGTGGGGGAGAGAAGTGAGGAGGGAGGTAGCGAGGGGATCTGTGGAGCATGACCCGGTGAAGCGAGAAGCCACACACGGTGTTAAGGAAGGGGCGGCGGGGGCGTGCTTTTCAAGGCCACACACCTGTAAAGCAGGGATCCCAAACAGGGTACACGTACCTTCAGGGATACTCGAAGGATTTACGTTTACGTGTGATGCTAAATCATGGAGTGCTGCCAATACTGGCGCATCTTTATGGAACTTTTTTCGCGTGGGTTGTGTTAGACGTCACGTTGCCGCGTCAGTATGCATGAGCTGCTTCGTCAATTAACCGATGTGGTCCAGAAATATACCCGAGTTGTTCCACGAATAAATCACCTAAAATCAGCCAATAGACTACGCTTCTGTCGCCACACTTGGTCCAGAGCCCACAAGGATGGTGCTATACCTATAATGGTTCAGAAATCTGCAGTCGCCAAAATAATTCAAGTGTTCCGATAGCTGATAATGTTCCGATTGTAACAGCACCAATCTTATCAGTCTCATGCAGAGAGCGAGAACTGCTCAAGTATTTAGTTCTTCATCAGTGAGCTCCTGGCTGTCTGGTTCAGGTCAGATCATCACACAGTAAAAGGTGAAGATGAAGAGAGAAAGACAAACCGTGCAGGTAGACTGGGTACGTCGCAGGCCACGCAAAACATTTAGCTTGTCAAGCATTGCTCTACTGAAATGACGCTGAGAACTTCAGTAGAACTCACAAGTTACGTAAATTCCGGTCAGTGAAGATCTGGTTTATGAAGCATTGATGTGCTGAGATATTACTGAAAACTATAGCACATCTCAGACCTGAATATTCTTTGCCCGGTTATCTCCAATGATCACATCAGGCAGACTAGAGCCTAAAGCTACCTGGACCTTAGAAAGAAACGAAACACTGAAAATGCAAGAATTTCCAAGCCTTATGAGAATGCACGTTTGCTATACACAGTCACCCTCAATCTGGAATGACGCGACGCTCAAACAAGTGCCCGAGTCAAGTGCGTGAGGGCGACATAACTAGAAGAGAACCTGCACGAGACGACACGCTGGAATTTCCTCGTTTCCTCACTTCCTACGTACACCACGCGCGCCTCTTGATGTACAGAGTTCGGACGTCACGATCACGGGAGGTTAAGTGGCGAAAGGCGGACACCAAGATTCAGAGATGGACAGAAGTAAAGGGTAGGAGGACAGTTAGGGTTATTTTGGAATGCTCCTTCTCGTGCTGCGTGGGCATTCTCGTTTTGGCATCTCTCTCGTAGGGGCTCAAAGGCTCTGCTGGCTGCGTGGCTTCTGCTTGGTGACACCCGGCTTACTGCCCTCAATCGCCTTGGAAACGCGAAAACCTCTTGTTATTTTCCTGACTGGTTTTTCTTCACCCATGTGTCTTGTTATTTCTTGTCCTGCAGTTTTCCTTACCTCGTTCAGTTGTTATGTTGGTATTGTTGTTGTGTGTGTTATTTCTGCTTAAACTACTCTTGATGGTGATGGTGGTGGTGGTGGTGGTGGTGGTTGTGGTGATGATGTTATTGTTGTTGTTTTTGTTGTAAGTGTTTCAACTGCCACTGTTCTTGCATCTTCTGAGTTTTTGCGCCTTCCTGGTCTCTCTCTCTCTCTCTCTCTCTCTCTGGATCAATGTTTTGTCTTGAGGCCAACGGTTTACTCTCTGAAACACAGTGTTTGCCTTGCATGCGTTTCCCATTTACAAAAACAAATCCGTTTCCCTTCCCTTCTCATTGCAATTTCCAGACACTTCTTCCGATCTTACATTCCTTCTATATTATAATTATTATTATTATTATTACTATTATTATTATTATTATTATTATTATTATTATTATTATTATTATTATTATTATTATTACTGTATTAGTCAATGTTGTTATGCCTGTTTTTCTTCTATCTTTCTGTTTTGCTCTTTTCATCTTTTCTTCGTCTTATTTCTTTGTTTTTTTTTCTATATGTCTAAGCTTATTTTTCCACGTATTTTCTTGTTTTCTCCTCCTGTGATTTTTTTTTTTTAATTCTCTGCTGTCCTTGCTTCTATTTCTATTTTTGTTTTTAATTTTTCATTTCATTTATTCTTGGCAGTACTAATATCTATTTGGGACATTTTCTCTCTCTCTCTCTCTCTCTCTCTCTCTCTCTCTCTCTCTCTCTCTCTCTCTCTCTCTCTCTCTCTCTCTCGTAAACACACTCGCCCTCTGAATCACTCCCCTTCATCCTCCACAGTTTATCAGCATCTTTCTTCCTTCTCTTTCCTCCATTGCGCTCAACCTTCCTCCTGCTCCTCCTCCTCCTCCTCCTTCTCCTCCTCCAATACTATCTTATTGCATTTATTTAACAACTATCCTCTCTCTCTCTCTCTCTCTCTCTCTCTCTCTCTCTCTCTCTCTCTCTCTCTCTCTCTCTCTCTCTCTCTCTCTCTCTCTCTCTTATCGCTCGTCTTTCTTCTATCTTTCCTTTGGCTTTTCTCTTTTCCTGTCCTTCATTCTTTTTCGGTCTTATCTTCTTGTTTTTATTCTCTCACTCTCTCTCTCTCTCTCTCTCTCTCTCTCTCTCTCTCTCTCTCTCTCTCTCTCTCTCTCTCTCTCTCTCTCTCTCTCTCTCTCTCTCTCTCTCTCTCTCTCTCTCTCTCTCTCGTCAATGGTTTCTTCTCTTGCAACATTCGGGTCAAGTTTTTGCTTTTATCCTGTGTTGCGAGGACCTGTGTACGTGTGTAAGTGTGTGCGCGTGCGTAAGTGCTCCCCGTGTATTTTGTCTACCAGAAACTCTTAATTTTTCTCTTTTTTTGTGTGTGTGTTTTCTTAAGTGGTGATGATGATTATGATGACTTTTTTATATTCTCCTTGTGTGTGTGTGTGTGTGTGTGTGTGTGTGTGTGTGTGTGAGGAATAATAAAGATTGCCAAGTTACGAATGACGATGCAAACAAAACAAAGAAAAAAGAAAAGAAAAAACACTAACATAACACAACGTAAAAAACAAACAAAAAATTATGACCCCCTTTAAAAAAAAAATACATAAAATAACAAGACGAACATCAAACAAGCGCACATAAATACTACAATAACAAAACAAACACGTATTCACCCACTCCTTTTCTTTCCTCAGGCCAGTGAGTAATGTCGGAAAAAGGAAAACAGCAATAGCGGCCTGACACATGCTAGTCGTTTCATACAGAATCACAAATTATTATATCTGAGTAACTAATGGTAAAAGAAAACGAGAGAAATTAGTCAATCACTAGATCAAATATAAACATACATATACTAAGGCTGTCCGTCCCAAAGAGA
>NC_087192.1:7947500-7957500 GCF_035594125.1 Scylla paramamosain
GAGAGGAGGCAGGTTTAACAGTTCCCTTTTACTGTTTCAGCTCTCTCTCTCTCTCTCTCTCTCTCTCTCTCTCTCTCTCTCTCTCTCTCTCTCTCTCTCTCTCTCTCTCTGCCCTTCACTTTCTAAGCCTACATTTCTCTCCCCATTGCTTAATTTTTTTTCGTTATTTAATTTTTATATCTATTATTCATTTACTTTATTTCACTTACTTTTTTTTGAGGAAGCAATAAAGAAAAGGAAATTCCGCTACTGCCCTCCTTCATTATTTGGCCCCAATTTTCCCATCTTTTTTCTTCTTCCCTCTCCTCCTCTTCCTCCTCCTCTTCCTCCTTCGTCTCCTCCACCACCATCTCCTCCACGCTATCACTACCACCTGCTCCTCCTCCTCCTCCTCCTCCTCCTCCTCCTCCTCCTCCTCCCAAGCTTTCTTTTTTTCTTCTATTTCCTATCCTCCACTCTTTCACTTCTCACACATCCTCTCCTCCTCCTCCTCCCTTTTTGCTCTGCTTCCTCTTCCGCCTTCTCGTCCTCCTCCTCCTCCTCCTCTCCCCATTGCATTCTTTTCCGCGTACTCTCTCACTTCCTCCTCCTCCTCCTCCTCCTCCTCCTCCTCCTCCTCCTCCTCCTCCTCCCTTTCCTCTAACTCGAGGCCTCCAATTAGGACGGAAGGCTTTTAACTCTTGGAGGAAAATAGTTGCAAAGGAGGAAAATCTCTTTTTCCTAAAAGAGAAAAAGAGAAAGAAAAGTCGATAGGAAAATGTTCGCGGCAAAAGGGAAAGTTATGAATGCAAAAAATAATGAAGAGAAAAAAAGTAATTATGAGGAAGAGAAAATGTGTATCAGAATATGAAAAAATAAATAAATAAACGTGTAGAAACTAACGATAAAGATTTGTTCCTCAAAGCGATAGACAGAGAGAGAGAGAGAGAGAGAGAGAGAGAGAGAGAGAGAGAGAGAGAGAGAGAGAGAGAGAGAGAGAGAGAGAGAGAGAGAGAGAGAGAGAGAGAGAGAGAGAGAGAGAGAGAGAGAGAGAGAGAGAGAGAGAGAGGAAAAAAATATCCCTGAAGGAAAGAGGAGTTTTTTTCTTTTTTCTTACAATGAAGTATTAAAAGCAGTTTAAAATATTATGATGAAACCTTCACACACACACACACACACACACACACACACACACAATTGAGTGAGTCACTATGTGCATAATGTAAACTAATTCAAGTGTATGTGTGTGTGTGTGTGTGTGTGTGTGTGTGTGTGTGTGTGTGTCATAATTCTCTTTACACCGCGCGACGCGACACAAAACACTTTCTTCCTCGCATCAAACAAACAAACAAACACGGAAAATGTGTATCACGCAAACACTACTACGCAATTCTCTCTCTCTCTCTCTCTCTCTCTCTCTCTCTCTCTCTCTCTCTCTCTCTCTCTCTCTCTCTCTCTCCTCCTTCCGTTCTTAATCTTATTTCCTTTTCCAACAACAATGTCCCAAATTATTAAAGTATTCTCCATATGTATTATTCTTATTTATTATTATTCTTATTATTATTATTATTATTATTATTATTATTATTATTATTATTATTATTATTATCATTATCATTATTATTATTATTATTATTATTATTATTACCACCATAAGCACCACCACCACCACCACCACCACTGTCATCATCATCACCACACGTCCACTAATTTCTTGCATTACATTTACATACACATTCCCAGTACACACCAAGAACTCATAACATAGATGACCTCGCTGGGCAAAGAGGAATTGTACTCGTACATGAGCGTGGCAATACAGTTATCTAATCGCTCCCCTTCCCTCACCACCCCTGGGAGCGGAGGCGTCCATTGAAGACACAGACCCACAGACACAGCAGGAGCGGCGGTAGTAGCGGTTATTAGGTTACCGTTCTCTTGCCTCACGTTCTTCCCACTTGTGTTTTTTTATTTTAGGTGTTATTTCTACTTGTTCACGGCCTTCTTGTTTGCTGCCATGTTTGTTTTTGTTTGTGTTATTTTTGTGTGGTTCAAGATTTTGTATTATTTATTTATTTTATTTTTTTTTTTAAGATTTTCCAGTTTGATTTTTTTTAGTTAATTTACGTTATTGTGTTTTTTTCTCTTGCTTATTTTTTTTTATTTATTTCGTGTTATTTTATTGAGTTCTGGATTTTTTTTTCATTGCCGATGTCTTCACAAATGTAGTTTTTGTCTGTATTCTCATTTATTTTGGCGATTCCGTGTTTTTTTTTTTTTCATTAATAGACTTTGTTTTTCCTCCTTACCTATTTACTTTTTTTTTTGAGTCTTTCCTTTTATTTGATTGTACCTTTCGTCTTCCGTTACTCCCTTCCCTCCAGGTTTCCTTCCACCACTTCCTCCTTCCCTTCCTACCTGTCTGTCTGTCTGCCCATCGCTCCCTTCCTCACTTTCTCCCTCCTTCCCTTTCCACCTTTCTCCTATCTCTTTCCTCTCTTTTCTTCCTCCCTCCATTCCTTTCTCTCCTTTCCTTCCTTTCCTCCTCAGCTTCCCTCCTTCCCTCTCCTCCATACCTTCTTTAACTATTAATTTCAAAAACCTCCAGCAGGTCAGAATTTTTTCCTTCCTATGAAAGCGAAGGTATATTATCTTTGTTTTTTGATAGTTCGCCCAGCACATATTTCCTGCTTTTTCAGACGCTCATAACAACATTCTTGCCTTACCATCGCACAATTTCGATGTAATTAAACACGAAACATTCACGCGATACCGAAAAACGTTCACTTCAAATCATACTTTACGTGTTTATCTTTCCACTTCCCTAATCTTCGTATTTCCTCTCGCCGGGAAGGAGAAGGCAGATGAAAATACCGAGGATATGAGAAATAAACAAAATATTTTTATCTTTTCCTTATCCACGTCTTCCTCGTCTTTCCTCGCCCTGTACCTCAAGATCTTAAAGGTATTCTCTCCCTCCTACGTATCTCTCCCCTCTCCTTTCACCATTCTTCCTCCTCCTCCTCCTCCTCTTGAGTGAAGACAAAAACCAGACACAAACACAGCGCGCCTCGCCTCATTACGCCTCCTCACTGGACACTCTTCAGTCTCAGATCATCACCTTTGTGTACCCGTTCCTCAAACACACATACACACACACACACACACACACACACACACACACACACACACACACACACACACACACACACACATACACGCACACACACACACCTCCTCTCCTCTTTTCGCCTCTCCTCTCCCTCTTTGCATACACATGTACAAACACACGTACAAATATAAGATTCAATGACGCATGAGAGAGAGAGAGAGAGAGAGAGAGAGAGAGAGAGAGAGAGAGAGAGAGAGAGAGAGAGAGAGAGAGAGAGAGAGAGAGAGAGAGAGAAACACCGGCAGACCAATCCACCTCACCTAACAAGCTAAACCACTCTGACCTAACATTCACCAATTGATTCTGCAGCCAGTTTCAACCCCCTTCCTCCTCCTCCTCCTCCTCCTCCTCCTCCTCCTCTTATTCCACCTCCTCGTCTTACCCTCCCTCCTCCTGCCATTCTCCATCCATCCATTCCTTGCCTCCTCTCCTTCCCTCTCTCTGTCCATTCTTGCAAGGGAAAGGAAACAAGGAAACAAGGAAACATCACAGACGAAGAGGATTTTCAGCATAAATTCTGGCAATACGAAAGTTCATTTGGAATACGGTGTCTGAGGTTCACTGAGACTGATGGTTCATGGTTCATCCTCTTAAAATCCCCGAGATTCACTGCCGGATCAGGAGATGAAGAGATAAAGGCAAGACAGAGAGAAAAAGTGGCAAGGGACAGAGGCTAAAGTCGTGAAGGAAATCAAGACTAAGAGGTGCTGTTGAGAAGGTGAAATCCCTGACATCCGCTTCATCCACAGGCAGACGAGTGCGTGGAGGGAGCGTGTGTGTTGCCCCGCTTGGCTCTAACACTCGGGGACATAAGAATATATGAAAAATAAGGGAAGTTGCAAGAAGTCATCAGGCCTACACGTGGCAGTTCCTTTATGAAACATGCCTATCTATTTTCACCTACTATCCTCGTATATAAACTACTTCTTTCAATAGGCACAAAAGAACACTAAAGAATGCAAAGAAACAAAAGTAGAATACGAAGGTATGTAATAGCTGACCTAGTAATATGCTCTTCATGAGGCTAGTTGTGGTAAAAAGCTACACTATTCGGTTTACATTAAGAGATATAGGATAAGTAACGTTAGCAGCGTGAGCTCCTGGTATAGTATTTAGGATTTGCAAGCACACGTAAGAATTTCCTCTAACAGTCCTACTTCATGTGGGTTCAACGATGCAAAAAAAAACTTTCACAATTATTTCATTACAGTAACTCGACACGCTATAACTGACCAAAGCAAAATGTACAGACGCTAGAAGGCTTCAACCACTCCATCAGTCCTCCATTTACCAGTGTTGTCTCTGGAAATTGTGCCCTGAGCTTCCACCACAACACTTCACGAATCTCGAGGAAAGTCATACTAGACGAAGGGTCAACAACGACAACGAAGGAGAGTCAGAATACCTAAGAGACTGAACATATCTTAACCCTTAAGAAGACGGAAGATTTCTTGATAGTTTACTGAACAAATGGAAACAATAAAGGAAAGGACATGAAGAAGTAAAAAGGAAAAAGGAAAGAATAAGTGAGCGAGATAGAGAAAAAGAGAAGAAAAGAGGAAAGCAGACAGGAGAGATAAGGAATGAAAGAAAAATAATGAGACAGAGAAGAAAAGAGGAAGAAAAGAATGAAGCACTGAGGGAATAAGATAGAAGGGAGGAAGGGAAGGAGAGATATGGGGAGAGAGAAACGAGGAAGGAGTACCAAGACGAAAGAGAGAAAGTAAAGGAAAGAAAGAGACGAAGATGAAGCATTACAAGAAATAAATAAAAGGATTGATGAAAATATGAATGATTATATTTCTGATTGGCTGAAAGACTGAATTCAAGACGAAACAACATGGAGAAAAGGGAATAGAGAAAGACAGAGACAAAAGGAGAGAAAGACAAAGGGAGAGAAGGACAAAGGGAGGGAAACGACAGATCAGAGGCAGAAGATGAGTGAATGAATAAAACCCATCAGTGTTCCTCCAAGTGACCTCTGCCTCACCTGCACGCCGCGCTGACCACCTGCTCTTAATTAACCCGAACCACTTGTCGCCACTCAACCCTCGGACAGGTATTTGTTAATTATCATGGCCTGGTTACCTGCCGGATTCCTCACCTGGCTGAGTGTGTGTGAATTTTTCAGAGCAGAAACAGATGGATAGGTACGCCAAACAAGACCAACAGATAGACAGACAAGCCAGACGGAGAGAGAGACAGGCAGACAGACAGACAGATAGAGACCTTCATGTCCAAATACCAAACACATCACAGCGCTGCATCTATACTACAAGTGAAGCAAAAAAGAAAAAAGATGTGAGCAAACTTGTTGTGTCGCGGAACTGAAAGCAACGTGACGTGGACTTCTGTAATAACTTTATCCATTCTCTCTCTCTCTCTCTCTCTCTCTCTCTCTCTCTCTCTCTCTCTCTCTCTCTCTCTCTCTCTGATCGACTGAGCATCACTGTCACGATTACCTCAGTCATCCTTTCCATTACTCCGTTTTCTCCGCCATCGCTCGCCTCCCCCGCGCGTCCAGTCACTCACACAGCGCCACACATTGGAACGGGGCACTCAACAGATACCGCCGCAAGCCTCCTGCTCCCACTCCACGCAGATGAACCGAAGGTGAGGCGCGGCACTTCTAAGGGTCGTATTCAAAAAGTCTTTGCTGTCTCACCACGACTGTTTTAAAAGGCCACAGAGATAATTAGCCGGGTTTTTTCAGTTATTAATGTAGAATTCTTGTTAATATGTTACTAAAACCGTAAAAAAAACACAAAATTATTCTCAAGAGTGTTTCTCCTGTTAATATTGTAGAAATCTTGTTAATATGTCAATAGAACCGTAAAAAAGCACTATTAAAATGATTCTCAAGAATGTTTCTCCTGTTACTAATGTAGAAATCTTGTTAATATATCACTACAACCGTAAAAACACCTGTGGAAACCTTTGTAACTTGAACTGAAGAACTGAAAGAGTCTTCTGAAGGTAGTCGTGATGCGGCGCAGATTTGTTTCAGAATATGGTCCTGAAGCGATTCATGGCATCTTCAAGACACTGGCTCTCGTATGTCGCTCTGAATACATAGGCAAGATAGTGGGTGTTAAGGTGGACTTAGATAATGAACAGTAAACAGGAGTCAATAGATATTCTCTCTCTCTCTCTCTCTCTCTCTCTCTCTCCTCTCTCTCCTCTCTCTCTCTCTCTCCTCTCTCTCTCTCTCTCTCTCTCTCTCTCTCTCTCTCTCGTTTAGTACAAGTGGACCGTCAGTAACACCTCAGCTTTAAGTTTAAACATTTCGGTAAAGGAGTTTTGCTTCAGTCCTTCCATGACCTTCTTTGACATCCACGCATCCCCTTCCCTCCTCCCCTCGCTCTCGGCAACGCGGAGTTATAGAACACTATTCTGAAATAATTTTGTGCAGCATCTTCACTACATTCAATTACCTCTAGTTAAAAACACGGGTTTTTAAGGATGTTTTATGCTTAAAGTGACAAATCAACATGATTTCTATATTATCTACAGGAAGAAACACTCTTGAGAACCAGGTTGGTCATCTCTGTGGCCTTTGGAAATAGTCACGGTGAGGGAACGAAGCGTTTCAGTATAAGAAATTCGAGTCAGTACCGCGGAGTTTGACACGAGGGCAGTAAAGGCTGAATAGAGGCAATGAGTGGTGTGATAGTCCACGGAGCGCTCCTCATATTGATTCAGCACATTCTAGTCTGCCATTATGAAGCAGCTGCCCTTAACATAAACCCAGGCATAAACCCCTTATCAGCTCGGGGTCGTGCGTCACAATAAGCCTACAGATTTCATTCTCCTTCCCCTCTCCCTCCCTCTCCCTGGATGCACCTCCCGCGCCACGGCCTCCTCCTCCTCCTCCTCCTCCTCCTGCCTTCTGTCGCACCACTCCGCCTAATGGAGACTCGCTTCCCCAGCGCTGATGACGGATGGTATTAACTAAAGCAACTGTTTACAAGTGTCGGGCGTCGCGTGCCGGCCTGGTGGTAATGGAGAGGCCGCTGTTTGTAACTCGCTTGGCAACAAGTGAGGACACCCCGCCTGCCTGCCGCCCCAGATGAGGTGTTTTCACTTCATATTGAACAACAACGCTCCGGTGACACGTGCGTCTGTCCGTGTCTTTGTGTGTGTGTGTGTGTGTGTGTATGTGTGGGTGGTTTAGGGTAGACCAGAGAGAAACAATCATGAAATAGAAGAAAATTTGTAATATTGATGGTCATAAGTTGCACCAGTGGCTAAGAATCATCTGGGTGCTCTCGTTCATTACCTCCAATAGGAAATACATGAGAACCGTCATTTTTTTTCTTTTTTTTTTTGCAATTATTTGTGTACGAAAAATGTAAAACTCGACTCAAGCTTTTGACTCAGCTTTTCAATTTTTGTTCAGCAAGAGAAAGAGAGAGAGAGAGAGAGAGAGAGAGAGAGAGAGAGAGAGAGAGAGAGAGAGAGAGAGAGAGAGAGAGAGAGAGAGAGAGAGAGTAAAACATTCTCTTCCCCCTGAACCATTTTCAACCGCCACTCTGGCCTTCCCTGCCCCCAATCTATCTATTCCTACAGTTCATCTATTGTTATTGTCTGTCTACCTAGCGTGCCTGCCTATCTATTGTAACTGCTTTGCCAGTGTAACCCTCCGCTGCAACTACTACTACTACTACTACTACTACTGTGTCTGAATCGTCTCTCTTCTAACTGTACATATATGCTGTTAACTCATATTTTCTCCTGTACGTCTCTCTCTCTCTCTCTCTCTCTCTCTCTCTCTCTCTCTGGTCGCAACCCATCAGAACCCATTAAATAAGCATTAACCAAGTCTCTTTCTTTATTCCCTCGACTCTAAGTGACGGAGGCATGAAGGGAAGGCGAGGAAAGGAGAGCAAAGGAAGAGGAGCTTTAAAGGTAACACTGAGGGAATCGATAGAAAACAAAGAGGAGCTGCAGAAGAAAGGGATGAAGAATGAAACAGGAGACGAGGGTGAGTGAAGAAATTGTGTCACGAGAGGTAAAGAATAATGGAAGAGGAAGAGGAGGAGGTAGAGAAGAGAAAAAAAAAAAGAATGATGGAAGGAAAAACATGAAGGAAAACATGAGAAAGTCAAGGATAAGAGGAAGAAGAACGAAGATCAAGGAGGGGGGGCTGAGACAAGTAGGAAAAGAAACAGCAACAGGAAGAGAAAGAGACCAACGGACTAATACAGATGAAAACTTGTTAAGATCTTGCTTGCAATCGAAACAAATGTGACGAATGGAAGACGACTTGCTCACGACAACGACAGCAACAGCAACAACAACAACAACAAGAACAACAACAACATCCCCACCACCACCACCACCACCACTACTGTTACTACTGTTACTAAAAAAAACTAACAGACAAAAAAGAAAGATAGACAGACAGAGACAAACAAACAGACAGGCAGGCAAGATAAATATTCACACATGCGCACACACACACACACACACATACACACACACACACACACACACACACACACACACACACACACACACACACACACACACACACACACACACACACACACACAACCAGTCTGAATTTTGAAAGCAGCCCACACTTTCAGAATTAATGATTCCCGAGTGACGAAATCATCATAACCTGTGAACAGAGAGAGAGAGAGAGAGAGAGAGAGAGAGAGAGAGAGAGAGAGAGAGAGAGAGAGAGAGAGAGAGAGAGAGAGAGAGAGAAATATTTACAAACAGGAAATAATTAAAAGAAAAGATAAATTACATACATTACACTACCTTCATCATTTTACACAGTCATATTCCGCCATTGTCTAAGCTGAAATAGGACCAAGATTGCTAACTTTATCATAACATACTCCCAATAATTCTACAACAATAATAATAACTACTACCACACTTATAGCACAGCCAGGTAATTCATAAGTCTCTCAGTAGCTGCACTGTCTAATACTGTTCTTGTTTGGCTTTTCTATCGTAATATTTCCACATGTATTGAAGGCCAAGCAGAGAACAGAACATGCCGCTCTCTCCCTCTCCCTTCCCTGCGTCATCAGTCTGTCCCTCCCCTGCTTTTCTTTCCTTCCCTTGCATTCGCTTCCATGTTTGCACAATTCGCTAATGAAACCCTTCCTCTCCACACAGCTCGTGTTGTGAACGTGCGTAAGTCTGCATGATAAGGAAATGTGTAAGAATATCACAAAAAAAAAAAAAAAGTTATTATTTCAAATGTACGAATGTGTGAACGAGGGAAAGGGTGTCTAGAAAAATACCACAGGAAGGAAAATCTTGGTATTTGAAATTTCCCTTCATATATTTAATGCATGATTCGTGGATGGCAAAACATAAGAAAACTAGCTGATGAATAAACAACCTTGATGAATGAAAACTTAGCTGCCAGAGTCCAAGTCAAATGAAATGTTTATTATGTCAAATGTGTGTGTGTGTGTGTGTGTGTGTGTGTGTGTGTGTGTGAGAGAGGTGTTGACGTGGGGGAGAGAGAGAGAGAGAGAGAGAGAGAGAGAGAGAGAGAGAGAGAGAGAGAGAGAGAGAGAGAGAGAGAGAGAGAGAGAGAGAGAGAGAGAGAGAGAGAGAGACGCAAACAGATAGACAGAAACAAGCCCAAAATTAGAAAAAAAAGAAAAAAAAAAGCAACACCGGAAGCAGACACAAAAATTCTCCCCTGCCAAAGGAAATAAAAAGTAGAACCCGACGCAAAAATGATCAAATTAATTATAATCACGAAAACGAACACAGCAAACATCACAACGAAATTTCCTCTCCAAAATATACAAATGAACTAAAAAAGAAAAAGAAACAAAGGGGGAAAAAAAGAAAAATTAACACACACACACA
>NC_087192.1:7962500-7982500 GCF_035594125.1 Scylla paramamosain
TTTTCTCCTCCTCCTCCTGCTCCTCCTCCTCCTCCTCTTCCTTCTCCCATGCTGAAGCAGCAACAGCACGATAAGAAAGCGTTAAAGAAGGGAGATGCAAGGTGGTGGTGTTAGTGGTGGTGGTGGTGGTGGTGGTGTTGGCGGCGGCGGCGGAGACAGCAGAGGTAGCGGGGCCGCGGATCAAAGTTTATAGCATCGGTTGGGTTTAACAGTGCAGACTAATATCTATTTCACCACGACTGGCAGCTTTTTATTTCCTCCTGCGGCGAAATTAAAACTCGCACAGCCATCACTTTTTCATCTCCCCCTCCCATCCCCCCCAGGTCCCCCATTTTTTACCCCCTCCCCTCCCCGCTTCTCCCAATCTATCTTGCCTATTGCTACTGCCGCCAACCAACGCAAATTTTCACGCAGGGTTACGAAAAGAAAGTAAATAAATAAATACATATCGTAGTCAATTAACCAGCATCATTTGCCAGACGCGGGAGTTAATTTCACAGCGTGTCAAGATCATGGATGTTATTTTCACACCGATGCCGTGGAATGAATGAAATTAGGCCAATAGGGAGAGGGAGGCAGAGGGAGGGAGAGGGAGGGAAGGAGGAGAGTGGCTGGTTTGGAATAAGTGAGGCGGTAGATTAAACGTTTCACTTTTAAATATTTTTACCATAACCACCGACAAGTTTTCAGGCATTTAACCTTGTACTGCTGTCTCTTAAGTTTGTAATTTAAAAAGAGACGAAACTAATCTCTTATTCTCTCTTATTTGCAAACCTTTCTTATTGTGTTCTGAACGAGGACAGTCATAGTACCTCAAGGGTTAATGGAATGGACAGTCAGTGGATGGAAGATTGGTAAGTGGATGAAAAGAGAAACTGCGTGTATGATGTGAGTAGCTGTTTGTGTGAGATACATATTTTTTTATCTCTTGCAAAGATGAATTGGCACTTGAGTCAGCTGGGAACAGAGAAATACGACACGACGGAAGGAAAAACATGAGGAATTTTAAAACAAAGAGAAGTGCCTTTTTCGAATCAGTCCAGGTGAATTAAGCGAAATATGAGACAAAGGAAGGGAAACCAATGAGATTTTTTAAACCAGATTTTTACATTTTTTTTTTTTGGACTACTGTATTGGAAACAAATACAAAATGCCGGAAGAAAACAAAAGTGAAAAAAAAAAAAAATCAAACACAGGAAAATTATGTTTCTTCTAAAATCACTGCGAGTAAAGTTAACTAGGAGATATAGAAGGATATACAGGAAACGGTAATATAGAAGGAAGGAAGGAAGGAAGGAAGGAAGGAAGGGAGCAAAAAAAGTCTACCCTTCTTACAGCCACTATCTTCCTCAACACCTGACCTTCACTCACCCCAGGCAAGGTCACACGGTCCTCCAAATGCCAAGCCTTAACTTTCTTACCCACAAATCGTGCCCATGAAAATATAACGTTTTCACATCTTAGTAATCACCTGATTTCCTTTAAAGTCCCCAAAACCCGCGGAAAATTTAAGGCTGATACATTTATTATTTATATTTGACTTTCATTAGACCTTAAGCTACTAACCTACACCTCCCTCTCCTCCATCATCTCTCTCTCTCTCTCTCTCTCTCTCTCTCTCTCTCTCTCTCTCTCTCTCTCTCTCTCTCTCTCTCTCTCTCTCTCTCTCTCCTCGTCCTCTTCCTCCATCACCTCGCTCTCTCCCTCTTCCTTTTTCTCCTCCTCCTCCTCCTTCCACAAGCAAGAGTTCGCGCCTGTAAGCCTCGTTAGGTTCCCCTTCCTTCCCCAAGTGAAAAAATACTCTACACGTCCCTGTAATTATCATTTAGTTTTAACGATGCCCCATAGTCACCACTCGCCAGGTGTGAACCAAGTGGTGAGGGGCGTAAAGATGCCGGGAACGCCTCTCCAGTGACGCTAGTGAGGGCTTAACTGTGCGCTGATGAGGTGAGGGGGCGGCAACAAGAATAGCAGGACGAGTTGGTGGTGGTGGTGGTGGTTTTGGTGGAAGGTGAAAGGAGTACAAAAAGATGATAAAGAACGTGGAAGGAGAGAGGATGAAAGAAAGAAAGAAAGAAAGAAAGAAAGAAAGAAAGAAAGAATACGACAAAAAAATCAATAAAGTCTGCTTCGTTATCACAGTTTCTCTCTCTCTCTCTCTCTCTCTCTCTCTCTCTCTCTCTCTCTCTCTCTCTCTCTCTCTCTCTCTCTCTCTCTCTCACCAGAAATAGTAACAGTGTTCATTCATTACCGTAAAAACGCTAAAATAAAAAATAAATAAATAAATGTCTCAACCCTTGTTTCAGCCAACACCGGAAATCTAAAAAAGAAAAAAAATAATAAAGAAAAAATAAAGAAAAGAACGTAGGTGTCATTGGGTACCATTGCCCTGAGAGGAGAGAACAAAGCACAACTCGTGTTTTCATCATCACTCAGACTGAAAAAAAATAAATAAAAAGTAAAAGAGCAATAGATTACAACACAGACAAGAGCAAAACCCAAGCATTGCAATAGAATCTGAAACGCCAACATTGTTTTTTTTTCTCAATGATCTCTCTATTGTACTTATTATAAACGCTTGAATGTAATAGCGTTGGTAATAGTCGATAGTTAATAGTAATTCTCCTCACCACCATCGCTACTAACAGCATCTTCAGTCTTATTAGTTCACCACCACTTCAGAACAAACTTAGGCGTGGTGTAAACTTCAAAACTGCCCTCTCTCTCTCTCTCTCTCTCTCTCTCTCTCTCTCTCTCTCTCTCTCTCTCTCTCTCTCTGGTAAAGCCTCAGTTTCAGTTATCTGCGTCTGTCTGTCTGTCTGTCTGAGCTTAATAAAACTAAGCGAAGGAAATATTTCTTGCATTTCAGTCACGGAAAAAAATATAAACTCTCTCTCTCTCTCTCTCTCTCTCTCTCTCTCTCTCTCTCTCTCTCTCTCTCTCTCTCTCTCTCTCTGGCTTCAGTTTCAGTTCAATTTCAGAAAGCTTACTGGCGAAAGGTTCTACAGATGTGATTGGCAGGCAGGAAGGACTGAAGGCTGGGGAGAGAGGATTCGATTAGCGGGCAGCACAAGGGGAGGGAGGAGAAGACGGGAAGAGTAGCGGAGGAAGGTGTGAGGATGGAGAAAAAGAAGAGTAGTTAGAGGTAAAGGGAGATAGATTTTAGGTTGTGTGGTAGGAGAGGATAATATCTGTCTCTCTGTCTCTCATGAGGGGAAGAAAAAAACGAAATATGAAACGAAGAAACGGGAGAAGAGGGGAGAAGGAAGAACATAAGGAATATAAGGAGGAGAAACAGAAGAGGTAAGAAGAGGAGAAAGAGGAGGGAGATGAGAGCCACAACTCAAGGAAGGGTAGAAGAAGAAGGATGAGGACGGCAAGGAAGAGAAGAGAGAGAGAGGCCTAGGAGACTGAGGAAAAAGAAGACTAGGAAGATGAGGAGGAGGAGAAGGAGTGACAGGAAACAGAGGAAAAGGAAGAGTAGGAAGAATAAAGGAGGAGGAAGAGGGGAAACAGGAAAAGGAAAGTGAACAAGGAAAATAGAAAAAAGAGGAGGGGAACCACGGAGAAAAAAAAAAAGGGGCTTAATTACACGTGTTATGAAACGGAAAAGTACCACAGAGTTAATTACGAAAATAAAAGATAAGCACATTACATAAATATTGGCTTGTTTATGACTAAATTCGCTTAATACCCTTCTCTCTCTCTCTCTCTCTCTCTCTCTCTCTCTCTCTCTCTCTCTCTCTCTCTCTCTCTCTCTCTCTCTCTCTCTGGTAATTGAGATAGACCGTCAGCAGGTCAAGAATCCTGAATCACCATTTCAAAACCCAAAAATAGAGACACGCACCAAGATCGCGAGGAGGGAATGACAAGCAACTGACTGACAGAAAGCTAAAGAACGAGTGAGAGAGTGAGAAATCCTATCAACGCTGTCAGATTTGGAAGGCGAGAGTAACGAGCAGGCGGAAGAGGCGGCGCCGTGTCAAAAAATGCTATATTAATACTTAAAGATGGTGTGTGTTTGTCTGTGTGTATGTGTGTCTCTAAACTCCTTCGTCCCTTTCATTTCACTGGCTTTAGATTCTTATTCGCAAAACTCTATGTGCTTAATTTAAACATGACCGCATTTAATTCCAATGAAAATTATTATACACACCCAAGAGCGCCTCGTAATTCTAGCGACAGTTTAACAAGGATCTCGCATTACCATTAAAGAAAAACACCGGTAATATTGCAACCAGTCATCTCTGTGGCCTTTGGAAATAGTCATAATGGAAAAACAAAGCGATGAGGAATGGTGATGGCGGTGGTGATGGTGGTGCATGATGGTGATGGTTGCAGTAATGGTGTGGAAAGGGGAAATGGATTTACACTTGATGAAGCAGCAACGGTCACGCAGTCCACGGGTCACATGATCAGCGCTGCTTCTCTCACTGTTTGGCGCCTTGAGGAAGCTTGATGACTCGCCAAGAACCTACAAACCTGAACTGGCTCTATTTAGTTTTGATTTATTTCCTTTTACTTCATTTTTCTATGGGAGGCAATTAGGAAGACATTCTTTCCTGAATTTGTTTTCTCCCTCGGGTGTTCCTCTCTTGTGGATAAAAATAAAAAAATAAATGTGGGATAAAAAACGTTTTTGTTTGAATCTATGGCTCGTGTTCTGAAAGGCATCGGGATGTTTTCAAAGGCCACAAAGGTCGGACTCTCACAATGTTCTTTTACTCACTGGTGGAAAATAATCCTTGCTTAGCTATCACTGAAATCATGAAAACACCCTTGAAACCTCCAATAACTCCCACGTGTGTGTGTGTGTGTGTGTGTGTGTGTGTGTGTGTGTGATGGGGAGCTAAAAAACGACAATAATCATTAACACCACTGCCTTAACACCATTGCCTTAACACCAATGCCTTCAGTAAATGTAAGTTTATACGAATGCTTGTATATGTGTATAGATTTACATCCTCAAAAATAAGTTAAAGAAAAATAGTAAAAGAAAGATTATTGGAAATCTTTCCTTTTCACTGACGAGCTCAAAAGGAATGGATATCTGGTCTTTTTTTTATTTTTTCTTTCCTTTTTGTTTGATTGAATTGAATATTTCTTTCTTTTTTTTCTGTTTTGTCTGTTGCTGTTGTTTTTGTTGATCCTGTTAGCTTGCTGCAGTTCTATTCGAGGCCTCGTCTATCATGAAAGAGTGTTCATCATTCTCGTGTTTGACCTTTCACGCGAAATGTCCCGGGTAAAAAAATAAATAAATAAAAGATCCGTATAAAAAAAAAAAAAAAAGCATGACTGGCAATGATAAAAGAAAATCTCTTGAAAATGGAAGACAACGCGTGAAATACGGCGAGCTCCAATGAATAAAAGAAATAAAAACACTTCATAAAATTATCAAAAAACACTTAAAAGCGAAACGAACTTAATAAAACAATAGAAAAAAATCACCCGAACAAGATCTGGCTTCATGAAATATATAAATGAAAAAAAAAAAAAAAAAGAATATCAAAACATTTAACTGACCATATAAATCCGTGAGAAAACACTAAAAATGACAATAACTTCATAAAATCACTCAAATATTGAAACTAGAGTACATTAACATTAAAGAAATTAATCTGTAAATTTACCTAAGTGGCGTGCATATCATATACTTCAAGAGGCTGGATGTGAAGGAGTACCTGAGTGAGTACGTCTGTGTGTGCGTGTGGTGCCTTGTCTCTGCTATTAAGTTTAAGGGAGAATTTCGTTTTGCTCTCTATGCACGCTGATGGATAGACAGGACCACATCTATAAGCTATCCCATGTATATCTTTTCGGAGTGGATTAAGTTAGATTAGGATAAGTTTTGTTGGTTAGGTTCTGTTAGATTAATCCTTCCTGCCTTACTTATTATGACTTACATCTTCCTTAATTCAGCGTTCTATACCCTTGCCATTCTCACTCCTAATGAAGGAAGATAATCTAATATGAAACTGATATATTTTATTTAACAGACTGCCTTATCAAATTGACCTAAGAATATAGAGTAAATAATTTATAAGAGTTTGTTGTTGGTAACGTTGGAAATATTATGAATATACGAGTTTGCCATTCACTACTAATTGTAAGTGACCGTCAGATGGCAGTGGTGGCAATGTCTCTGAGGTCTAGTTATGGTTCCTCCAGACTCAATCTTTGTTACCTAATGGCTTCACTGTCCTTGGGTCCAGTGCGACAACCTTTCCTGTTCTCACCCATCCTATCCACGCAATTTTAGTTTTCCATCACCGCTCACCACTTTCCCTTCCTGCCGTCATCTCGCCTGAAACTTGGCCATAAGAGGAAGCAAAGCAGCAAACACCGTGCCAGCCAGCGGGTATTATTGATACTTTCAGACGTGACAGGACTGAGGGAGGCAGAGAGTAAGAGCGAGGAGGAGAGTGAACCTTGATAAGTGATTCGTTCGTGGTTCGGTGAGTGAGTGCATGGATTAGAACTGCTTCAAAACTCAAGAGCCATAAACTCATTCAAAAGTAGAGACATTAATAACAAAATCAAGTTAAGGCAAGACTCTGTGTGTATGTGTGTGTGTGTGTGTGTGTGTGTGTGTGTGTGTCCTACCTGTTTTGCTTAGAAGCCTCATGCGCTGGAGTTTGATATAGGAAGGAGAGTGAGAGTTGGAGTGGTAGGGAGTTGGGATGCATAGGGGAAAAGAGGCAGACCTGAGCTGGTTGGTTGGAACAGGGTGGGTGAAGGCGGAGATGGATGGGAGAGGCACGGGAGAGGGACTTTTAATAGTTGCTCTTTCCACTGTCAATATTTCTTGTCTGTGTGTGTGTGTGTGTGTGTGTGTGTGTGTGTGTGTCCGATTTGCTTCTCTCTCAGTCCTCTCGTGTATTCGCCACCGTGTGTGTGTGCGTGTGTGTGTACTGGCAGCAGTGAAGCAGACGCAGTTTGTTGACTGGACTGGATGAGAAAATTAACTCTCCTACACATGCAAATCCACGCAGTTTACAAATAAAGAAAGCCAAACAGCCTGGGACGCTTCATCACAGATCCACCCACGTAAAAGTCGCCTCACATTTGCACTCATTCAACACACAACACGAATGGCGAACGTGAACACCTGAATAACGTCATAGCGAAGCAGCGGCCGCCAGGAGGGAGAGGTGGTGAGACTCGTAACGCTGCATCTCTACCGAAATATACAGACTGCACTGTGTAATATAAGGCTTTACCACTCAGTCACCGCCACACGGCCTTGCTTGGTGTTCCTAACTGCCAGGGCGAAAGAGGGACACGAGACACTACACCTAACCTCCTTCTGTTAAACTATATAGATTAGTGTGTATTAATGCATATACTTTTCTCATTATTATCTTACACTGACTGTTACTCCATCGTCTTTATCCCGCTGTCTCTGCTACGTGCATTGCTAACCAGTGGCGTCGCTTAATCCCCTATTCCTGGGTGTTTCAATTCTGGCCCGCATGATTTTGTCTCGAGTAGACGTGTGTTACACAAAGTATCAAATTGTACTTGCAAACAAGTTTTGAAAACAGCTGAATTACCACTTTGCCTTGCGGAATCTGAAGAAAATTCAAATTCTGCCGCTCACAGGTGCCAACTAGCCCTTTAACTACCACTGCTAAGACGCCTATTCAGGTGCACAACGGGATTTGACTATCAGAATTCTCGGGTAAACTTCCCACAGCCTGTCGTCATTTAAATAGTTAGAAACGCCAATGTTCCTGACACATCTGCTCTTCCCGCCAACACGAAAGTTCCAGTACTCACCTCATCACCTCGTCTTCGTCGGCAGTTGGATGACTCCAACTGGGCTTTCCAGCGGCGAAGCAAATATTAACACGAAAGCAGGTCATTGTTCATCGCCCAATCCTCGTCGGTCAAGGGAAGGATGAATCAAGCAACCGTTTTAGCAATGCCACAAATACGACAAGACGTTCGCACTACTTCGCCGAGTCATCCGCCTGCTAACGGACACCACAGAGAGTGTAAAGGGCTCTCCACATTACATCATACCTGCGCCGCTGGCTGCACGCGTTGGTGCCTTGCTACACCACCCAAAGTAGTTCCATTTTGCTTTCTTTCTCTCTTGTGTTTTGCCTATCCTGTTCTTCCACGCATAGTTCACTAGTAGTAGTAAATAAATAAACAAATATCCTTGTTGCAGACCGATAGGTTTTCTGGTATATATATTCTTCTCATATGTATATTCTATTGTATTCTCTCTCTCTCTCTCTCTCTCTCTCTCTCTCTCTCTCTCTCTCTCTCTCTCTCTCTCTCTCTCTCTCTCTCGTTAAGAAGCTACTATTTCCTCTTCCACTCCCCCTTTTCGCTTTTCTCTTATCCATCCCTTGTGATTTCTCGCTCCATCGAACAATATTCTCTCCGCCTTACCCTTTACCCATCAGCCATTTCCCTCCTCTTCCTTCTCCGTCCGTATCTCTCTCCCATCATTCCTCCTTCCCTCACGTCCACCACCACCACTACCACCACTCCACTGCACCGATCCCTCGCTCCCTGCCTCCATTCAGCCTCTCGCACAAGTGTTAAGTATGAATTACTTAAATGTTGCAACCTGGCCTTATGAATTCCAGCTCCCCACCCTGATACAGATTGCAACAACCACCGCAATGCACGGCGAGGGTTCCGACTCCTCTGATCGTGCAGTCTGTGTGTATGTGTGTATGTGTGCTGTACTGCAATACTACAACTATCTGTATAATTTTCATCGCACTTGTTGTTACTGTTGCTATAATTACTATTCCTGCTGTTTCTGCTTCTTTTGCCTGCTGTTGTCGTCACTGTTGCCACGATTATTATTCCTGCCGTTACTGCCTGCTGTTCTCGTCACTGTTGCAATAATTACTATCCCTGCCGTTACTGCCTGCTGTTGTCGTCACTGTTGCTACAATTACTATTCCTGCCGTTACTGCTTCCCCGGCCTGAACTCAGCACCAGCGACTAAAACAGCCACCGTCAGCAACAACACCCACCACTCGCTCACAAAAGAGAGTAGCATATTTGATCGCCCGATGCAAAATGGAAATGAGACTAAAGCCACTGTGCCTCACCAGCGGCGGCACCTCGCGTCCCTCCACCACCACCGACACCACCACAGATGCCACGCAGAAGAAAATAAGAACAGGCAGTAGGAGATCTGTTGACCCTTACGTTGCTGTGATAAGCAACACGAACTACAAGAACAAGAAAAGGGGAAAAATAATCAGAAAACCCTTTTAATCATCTACTAATGACAGCCCACGTGACTTAAGGACCTTAATACGGCACACAACTAAGCTGGCACGAAGACTACCATCACTACCAATGAACCAACACGATACGAGATGCAAATAACCTTAAAAAAATCCCAAAACATTCAATAATAAGAGCCTTAATGCAATATAACAAATGACAGTATAGCTCTCCTCTGCACAAAACCAACGTACCACAAACTCTACCGCCACTACCAAGGAAAGCAACACGGGTGCAAGGCGAGGCGAGGGCTGAGGGGAGGCAAGGAGAGCTCTCATCCCTTCCGTCTATCTGTTCGCCTGTAGCCGCCACCCCGCGATCCTATTGTTGTAGCTTGATGGATAAACAACGAGGGGCTTGGTCTTGGATGGGCGGGAGGAGGACGGGGAGGAACAGCAGCTGGGGAATCAGTGTATTCAAGCTTTCAACATTACCATAATGACAAGTTACCGTAAACAGATTGGTTTCTACAGTTTCGAGAAGAGAGAGAGAAGGGAAGGAGCGGCATGTAACTGGAATGGCGACGACAAGGAGGAGAAGGAAGAGGAGAAGGAGGAGGAGGAGGAGAAGAAGAAGAAGAAGAAGAAGAAGAAGAAGAAGAAGAAGAAGAAGAAGAAGAAGAAGAAGGAGGAGGAGAGAAGAAACATTTAAGATCGAGAATAGCACACAAAACAGAAAGGACAATACAAGAGAGAGAGAGAGAGAGAGAGAAAGAGAGAGAGAGAGAGAGAGAGAGAGAGAGAGAGAGAGAGAGAGAGAGAGAGACCAAAACATGCATACAGACGGAAAGGGGCCTCCGCGCTAAAGACATGATTACATAAGAGCTTTCTTCGTTCCCTTTCTGTTCCTTTCAGACCAACAACTCCTACGGCTAGACAAGGGCACCTGGCTGGCGGGACGGGGTGGGGCGGGGCGGGGCAGCAGTCCGGGCCTCCGCGAATCACCAAATCGATGATGCAACTACAAAGGAAATTAAACCAGCTAATGATGCTTAATCCAGAGTAAAAATATATAATGCTCTTGCTAAACAACACCGCCCGTTTTTCTTGCTTTATTGCCTCATTACCAACTGTTGCGAGAGAGAGAGAGAGAGGAGAGAGAGAGAGAGGAGAGAGAGAGAGAGAGAGAGAGAGAGAGAGAGAGAGAGAGAGAAGGGTCTGCCTGCTGGAAAAATGGTGACGTCATCAACACTGGTTACCGTTTTCTTTACACTACGCCATTATGGTTAACTTAGAAAGATGTTTTCCTCCACCTCAACGCACAAGAAGTTATTTTACAGATATGAGTTATTTTCTGACTATATATATTTTTTTGATCCTGTGTTTCTTCGTTACCTTCACGATACAAAGCTCATCCATTCGCCTAACACAATATGAACTGACCCCACATCGAGGTTCTATTATTTCATTATCTTGTTTGTTTACTTATTTCACTTTCGTTTTTTTTTGCATCATTTATATTTATTCATTTATTTATTCAAGCATGGGGCTCCTAAGCAAAATGCAACCTACTCTGAGGAAAAAAAAATAGATCCCGTTGCTTATACTGAATCCCTTTGCAAGTAGGAAGCACTGTTACCATATGTAGTACACTTCACTGTAGCGATGTTTCAGATTCATCCGTGACTTTCCTGACAATACCTATAACTATCCCCATATTCTTTATTTTTTCTATATTTTCTCATTCCTCTCATTCCCTTGAATATTCTAATCTCCCCAGAGAAAAAGGCACTACTTTGTCACAACGCTAGCATCACTGCACCTCAGTCTGTATCCTCAGAGGACTGGAAACAGAAGTAGTGGTGGTGATTGTGGTGGCTACAGGTAATTATTTACGTTATATCTATCACCACACCCTTGGCAAATGGTGTTCAGTACTTTAGCTGCATTGCGGCTTTGCTTTACAGGCGCTGTCAATAGAGAACGAACATATGCAGTGCGAGTCTAGTAAAGGCATTTATATCACAGACCAGTTAATGGCTTGGTTTCTACGTTACATCTCTGTTCACAAATTCTCAAATTGTGTAAATCCCATCGTGTGTTCGTTTTGCGGGTACCGTTAGTGGAGAAATGGACTAAGACAAGCAGTGTGGGTCTTGTGAAGGCATTTGTATCACAGCCCGGGAGTGGACACAGCCGAGCGCCACTCAGTCATCGAGGAGACACAGATAAGGTAAGCAGTGCGTTGCTGGCAGTGTTATGGGGGACGATACAAGGCTGGGTATGGGTGACTAGGATGTCATGTATGGAGGTTATAAATTTTTGTGTAAAGTACAGTAAAATCCCTCTCATCCGGCATTCGAGTATCCGGCAGCTTGAAGTATCCGGCACATTTTTCTCCGAGCCTTAAAATCGATACTCATAAAATCGATTAAAATTCCCGCGCGAGGCATACTTTGTCCCCTCGCCACCAGAGCGCACTGCTTCGCGCCACCCGCGGCCCACTGCACTGTGTTTACTCAGTGACCCAGTCCCGCGTGTGCACTGTTTACCGCCTGACGCCTTCATCATGCCTAAAGTTGTAGAAAAGAGGAAGCGTGTTGTGCTTACACTTAAGCAGCTGATCAGATCAGCTGCTGATTAAGATCAGCTGATCTTTGTTATGGTAAGATGCGTGAGTGTAGGCTGGTGATTGTGGACATAATTTCACTTCTATTCAAGTATCCGGCAATATTCAAGTATCCGGCATGTCAGCGGTCCTGTTGATGCCGGATAAGAGGGATTTTACTGTATCCCTTTTTAAAGTGGTGATTTTTCCTTAGAGTTTTATTTTAAAAGCCCGTAATTATTTCACATTTTCCTCACCTCCTAAAGAAAACTGATTCCCCCACAGTCCCCTAAGCTTGTTTGAGAGGTTGAGGGATAGAGGGGAGGAGGAGGAGACAGAGTTATTAGAAGCATCACCCTCGGAAGTAACTAAAGATGATTCTCTCTCTCTCTCTCTCTCTCTCTCTCTCTCTCTCTCTCTCTCTCTAATGAAATGTTATGAGCCTCGTATTTTGTGATATTTGCAACACATGAGGAGATTATTTCGCCACGCCACTGATAGTAATGTTTCCTCGCAGCTTAGACGCAAAATACACGAAATGAGAGCGATGGTATTAAGTTTTACTGTATTATTAACTTACCATGACGGGGGAATGCCATTTTAACATTGGTGAAACTCATTTTAACGTTGGTGAAGGTTATTCAAATATTCCTTCGTTGACTGTCGAGTAAACCTTGAGTGGAAATTTTGGGACTTGGGGATTCAGGAAAATTTGATGTTCTGTTAGTTAAATAGGTGCTGGTTTTCCTTTTTTTTTATTATTTATTGTATATTTTCTTGTTACATTTGTGTTTTTTTATTATTGTTAGTAGTAGTAGTTGTAGTAGTAGTAGTAGTAGTAGTAGTAGTAGTAGTAGTAGTAGTAGTAGTAGTAGTATCATCATTTCATTATTGTTACTAATCTATTTATTGGGTTCATAATTTCCTTTTCATTCTCATATTTTATCATATTATTCATATCAGTTTATTCATTCATCTATCCATCCATCTATCTACCCATCTACCCACCTATCAATCTATCCCTGTCTACCCACCTACCTTAAGTGTATTTATTCCCCAGTTCACTGTCATAACACAAACTCGGACTACACAACACCCAACGTCATTTCCTTCCTGCGAGTGAGTTGCTTAATATTATGAAGTAACTTGACTGCAAAGTGAGTCGCGGCGTTAGCTCCTCACGTCTGGTGCTGTGGCGTGAGCGGGTTATGTTGCTTATGAGTCCCGCCTGGCCTCAGTGAATGGTGTGGTGTGGTAAGGTGCGCTCCGTGAAGAGGCGCAGGGGAAACAAGCCATTTATTCATACGTTGTGGTAAATAACACGTGGGATGGAGTCTGTTTAGTATTACACTGCAGCGAATAGTTAACGCTCTCTCTCTCTCTCTCTCTCTCTCTCTCTCTCTCTCTCTCTCTCTCTCTCTCTCTCTCTCTCAAATAAATAATCATATACATTGGGAAACACGAAATAAATGCATCACACTAAGTCGTAAATAAGTAAAGAAGCATCCCCTTAATTAAAGAAAACGAGAAACTCCTGAGAACTGAGACTATACCAGGAGAAAATGAAGAATACTCAGCTCTCAGAAGATAACAACACGTATTTCCAGCACTTGGCCACTTGGGGAACACTCCAGCTCATAATTTACTGCAGCACAACACGAAAAAATACAAGAAAAATAAAGACGAACTTGTTAAAACTAATCAGACAAAGGGGAGGGAAAGAAAGAGTAAGAATTATGAGAGTAAACAAATGGAGGAATAAGTCAGATAACAAGGAAAACAAGAAATGTAACTAGCACTTAATTAAACCATGCTTCTTTTTTTTTCTTTAGCTATTTTTTTTAACTCCCCATTAATACAACAACAACAACAAAAAACTGCTACTACTACTACTACTACTACAACAACTACTACTACTACTACTACTACTACTACTACTACTACTAATAATAATAATAATAATAATAATAATAATAATAACACACATCCTCTCCATCTTTCCTTTCTTCTTCTTCTCTCCAAAATGAACCTGCATCATTTTGCAAGACAAACGCATTTCCAGACTCTGACTTCCAAGACTAACGTAACTCTCTCCTCCTCCTCCTCCTCCTCCTCCTCCTCCTCCTCCTCCACTTGCCAAAGAGACACAAGACTGTTTCTAAATAAATAGGAGTTGTTATGCGTTAGGAGAGGAAGAAAAGTTGGAGGGAATAGTAGTAGTAGTAGTAGTAGTAGTAGTAGTAGTAGTAGTAAGTGTTGCTGTGGTTTTGTATTTTGTTTCTATAGTGTAGTTTCCTGTGTGTGTGTGTGTGTGTGTGTGAGTGCGCTCTTCAAGATTTCTCTCACTTTTTCCATCTTTCTATTCGAACTGTTTCTTGTATTCCTTGTTTCTTTCTTCTTTCTTCTTTCTTTCCTTTTTTCTTGCTTTCTTTCTTTCTTTCTTTCTTTCTTTCTTTCTTTCTTTCTTTCTTTCCTCCTCGTCTCTCTTTCTTTGCTCATTTATATCGCGTTTACAAATTGGATGAATACACACACACACACACACACACACACACACACACACACACACACACAGATAGACGGAGACAAACACAAACTAATAGATGAACAACAGAAACGAAACACACACACACACACACACACACACACACACACACACACACAAGACATTAAACACCATATTCGCGGTAAACGTTTCTTGCCTCGCCTCTTATTAAGACATTAGTCCGTGAGTGTGAAGAAGCACATGTCTGAGCACACGCGGCTTAACGGGAGGAGGAGGAGGAAGAAGAAGAACAACAACAACAACATGAAGAAGAGATGGCTGTGGTGGTGGTGGTGGTGGTGGTGGTGGAGCAACAGTAGGAAGGGAAGGAAAAGGAGGGTCATGGAATCGCCAGGAGTGAAAAAAAAGATATTGGTGAATAATAAACAGGAGTGGAAGTCTGTCTGCTGCTGGTGTCCCTGTGGTGGTGAATGCCGCGCCCCCACAGGACCTTGGAGTGGAGGAGGAGGAGGAGGAGGAGAGAAAAGTAAAAGTAAAGGAGAGAAAGTGGGAAGGTCGTTATTGCATTGTGTGATTCTCTCTCTCTCTCTCTCTCTCTCTCTCTCTCTCTCTCTCTCTCTCTCCTCTCTCTCTCTCTCTCTCTCTCTTATTCTTTTTCCACTCGTTTCTCTTCCTCTTTCCATCTTCTACAAACCTTAACCCCATTCTCTCCCCTCCCTTCCTCTCCCCTCACCCTTTTTTCCCTCGGCTTATAACCATGACACCCTCCCCTCTCCCCTCTCCCCTCTCCCTTCCCGCCCCCTCACCTGTTCACCCCAGTCAGGCTCTGAAACCAGGAACATTATCACAATGCTCTCCTTTCATTTCCACGTTGTTTATCATATTATTGGTTCCGAGAGTCAGGCAGCGTCCCTCCCTCCCTCCGCCCGCTCGTCTGGGTCACAGCAACAGGAGCAAAAGCAGCAGCAGCAGCAGCAGCAGCAGCATCCCCTGGTGGCGGTGGGGATGGGAAGAGTCGTGGAGGATGTAAGGAGGAGGAGGAGGAGGAAGAGGAGTAGGAGGAGGAGGAGGAGGAGGCTCAGTACTGCATCACGTAAGTTCAGCTTGAATTTGAAGGTGGCCTTAGGGGACACGAGAACCGACCCGCCACCTCACTCCTGCCTCCTCCTCCTCCTCCTCCTCCTCCTCCTCGCGCATCCCATCCTTTCACGCACGTCCTCCTGATGCCAGTCGGCGGCGCAGAGCCATTCTCCTGCAGGAAAGGGACAAAACGCCTTCACTGCACCGCCGAAATCCTGACGAGGAAGAGACGAAGGGGGTTTTTGCCTTAGAATGTTTGGATAGGATTCAATTGTTCCTTTTTCTACGTATATATATATACAAAAGAATCATTAATGTATGAGTGGTTAATGAAATGTTGTTGTAATCTGGCACCTCAGTCTATACAGAATGAGTGGACGAGAAAGATTTGTCTTGTTATGTTGAATATAGTTATACAGTTAAACATATCATGAAAAAAAAAAAAAGAGAATCAGCAAAGTGTGAGTAGGTAATGAGATTGAGGTTTGACCTGGCGCCGCAGCCCACACCTGCACTCAGCCATTGATGAAGTGTCGGCTCATTGCTGTAATCACTCGGCGCGGCGCCCACTTAAAGTTGCCAGGATATGAAACGTGGTGGTGAAGGCTGGAGGCGGACAGCTGCAGCGCCGGTGTCACGCATTCAGGGAGGGCCGGGGCACCATCTCGCGACCACAATAATATTCCCATGCACCCACCGCCTTGTTCTCACCACCAGTGCGCACAATCTTCCCAAACACAACATCTCGCGGCCACAATAACATTTTCCTGCACCTAAACCATGCATTCATATTCAGCCATGCACACAACCTTACCAAACACATCATCTCGCGGCCCCCACTGACGCTACCCTGCTCCCAACACCTTGCCTCCACGTCCACCCATGCACAGTCTTTCCAAACACACCATCTCGCGGCCCCACTAACGTTCCTCTACTCCCAACACCTTGCCTCCACCTCCACCCATGCACAGTCTTTCCAAACACACCATCTCGCGGCCACACTAACGCTCCCAAGCATCTAACACCCTTTTCTCACCTCCACCCATTCACAGTCTTTCCAAGTACACCATCTTGCGGCCGCACTAACGCTCCTAAGCATCTAACACCCTTTTCTCACCTCCACCCGTGGGCACATCCTTCCCAAAACACACCGTCGGCACTAGATTCATGCAGAAAGCGGTGCATGTCCCTCACAACCTCGAGAGCAGACCCTGCCGCAACATGTCTGCTGTGTCTCTGCATGGCGAGTACCGCGCAGACTCTTGGTGAAGGATCAGCGGGGTGAAAGAAGTATTTGTAAAGGAATAGAGAGGGAAAAGAGATGTACAATTAGACAGTGGCCCGCACTGAGAAACACTTTGCTCTCTCCACGACTGTGATGATTAGCCTTGTTCTCAAAACTGTTTCTCCTTCCAGTAGTGTAGGAATCTAATTTATCTGCCACTAGAATCGTAAAAAAAAAAAAATCAAAACCCCTGTAGTTTAAACTAAAATCTTTTGAAAGTAGTGGAGGTTTGGCCAACTATATGGTCGTCCTTCCCTTCCTCCCTCACTGAAACGATCGACCAGTGAGGCGGAGTTGGTTGGAAGTAGCTTCACGCGGCGCCGGCATCACTCACGGCACCTCCACGCCCGTGTGTTTCCAACGTGAACGACAATGCTGCCGCTGCTTCCGCCTCCAACCCCGCGGCCGTCACGCCACTCACGCTCCACTGGGCCGCCAGCCACGCCACTTGGGCCGCTTCATGGGTAGGCACACACACTCCAGGCCCGTTTATACTGAGGCCAGCCCAGGGGAAGCAGCTGCCAAGGCTCCGGGACCTGGCACTGACTTTGTCTATTGGTTCCTCCTGGTGGCTCGAGGGTATAGGAAGGAGAAGCGCTTGGTGACTTCAGGGTACCGCTTAGGGGAAAACAGAACGCTTACTTTTTAGCTCATTTGAGGAGTGTAAGCCGAGTGAGGGGAGGGAAGGGATGCGTTGCTGTCGTGGTGTTCATGTGTCTTGTTGTAATACCTTGAAATACTTAGTCTGGCTGGAATGGATTTAACGAGGTGGTGTGTGTGTGTGTGTGTGTGTGTGTGTGTGTGTGTGTGTGTGTGTGTGTGTGTGTAACCAATAAGCTTGTATATGCGTATGTAAAGTAAGAGAAAACACACCAACATCACTATCAACAACATTACCATCACCACAATACACAACCAATATTTTCCTTTCCTTCCTCTCCTCAATCTCTTCACCACTCTGAGCCGCGCATTACCATCCACCCCCTCTCCCTCCCTCCTACCCTCGTTCCCTCCCCACGTCCTCATTTCCCTCTTTCCCTCCCTCCTACCCTTCCCTCATCCCTTTCCTCCCACATTCTCATTTCCCTCCCTGCCCCTGCCCTTCCCGCCTCTTTCTTTCCCCTGCTCCCCTCCTCATCAGCTCATTACCGGCCCGCAGGCACCTCGCCCAGGCACACTTTCCGTATTTGCATATAAATGGCTGGCCGAGAGGGTGGCGGGACAGATAATAATGCCAGTGAGTACGTACATGAAATATTAACATAAATTTCACCTCTATGATCCCGCCACATTATGAGATTAAGGGTGACATAGGTAAACTTTCGCCTCTTGTTACATTACTGAAGGGAAGGTGGTGGTGGTGGTGGTGGTGGTGGTGGTAGCAGGAAAGAAAATGGCTGTTGTGATATTGGTTTAATCTTAAGGGTAACTTTTTTGTTTATTTATTTATTTATTTTTTCAAGTTGATGTTGGTGAATGATGGTGATGGTGGTTCTTAGCGGTGGTTGTCATGGTAGTGGTGATGGTGGTGGTGGTGGTAGTGTCGAAGGTATGCTAGAGAAAGTGTTTGTTTGTTTGTTTGTTTAGTTGGTTGCCTAGTTAGTTGGTTGGTTCTGCGCGCGCGCGCGCGTGTGTGTGTGTGTGTGTGTGTGTGTGTGTGTGTGTGTGTGTGTGTGTGTGTGTGTGTGTGTGTGTGTGTGTGTGTGTGTGTGCCATGGTAATTTGAGCAGCATCACTACGAGCATTTCAAGCCTCAGTTGTATCAAACAAAGAGCATAATGAGATAAGAGCATCATTTTAGTTTGATTAGATTTGCCAAACTGGAGCGAGTACACTGTTAATTAGTTTGCCAAGGATTGAGTTTTAGAAAGAAATTTATATACATTTACATAATTATATCAAAGGCACATTTTTTATATTTTTTTTTATTTCTTATTTATCCTTTTTTATCTTTTTCTATTGTTTTGTTTTAATTTTCATATTTTTTTCTCTTTGTTTATTTTACTTATGCTTTTTTTTCTTGTTTATTTACTTTACCTTTATTTTATTTACTTTTAATCTATTTGTATTTTTGTCTATTTTTTTCTAAGAGAGTAAGAGAGAGAGAGAGAGAGAGAGAGAGAGAGAGAGAGAGAGAGAGAGAGAGAGAGAGAGAGAGAGAGGGCAGAAAAATATAAATAAAGTTAGTTCCTCGGAGTCCAATCCCCCTCTCTCTCTCTCTCTCTCTCTCTCTCTCTCTCTCTCTCTCTCTCTCTCTCTCTCTCTCTCTCTCTCTCTCTCTCCAAAAAAAAAAAAAGTAACAACTTATTTTAAAAAGTTCAATTCTATCCTTGATCTTTCTTTCTTTTCCTCCTCCTCCTCCTCCTCCTCCTCCTCCTCCTCCTCCTCCTCCTCCTCCTCCTCCTCCTCCTCCTTATGAAATCCTTCCTTACTGTATTTTTTTTATTTATTTTCTGGTGAGGTGACAAGATTCTAGCGAGGAGGAGGAGGAGGAGGAGGAGGAGAAGGAGGAGGAGGAGGAGGAAGGGGAAGAGGAAAAGAAGGAGAGAAAGAAGAGGAGGAAGAGGAAGAAAAGGAGGAAGCAGAGGATAAGGATGAGGAAAGAATGAGAAGCAGTGGGAGAGAGAGAAAGATAAAAAAAGGAGGAGGAAGAGACAAGGAAGCTAAAAGAAAAGAAATGAAAGAAGAATTACAAAAATAAACTAATAACAGGAAGAAGAGGGAGAAGAAGAAGAAGAAGAAGAGTGGTGAGGGAGGGAAGAACGTGGAGGAGCGGAAAGCAAATCTGAATGATAAAGATGGAAAACAAACAGGGAGATTAAAGAGTGCAGTGAGGAGGAAGAGACTGACGTGTTCAAACAGGCGAGAGATAACAGATGAAAGGGAGGGAGATGATGGCGATGATGATGATGATGATAGTGGCGGTGGTGGTGGTAGTCATGATGATGGTGATGATGATGAAACTAAAGAAGAACCGGAATCAAAAGGAATAAATAGATAAATAAATAAATGAAAAAGTGTCTTAATAAATATGGAAATTGTGAACTGATTCTTCACACACACACACACACACACACACACACACACACACACACACACACATACACACACACTCACCTGGAACGCATCTGGCGACCCCATCTCTCACCCTTCCCTTCCTCCTCCCCTTTCCTTCCCCTCACCTTCCTCATCCCCCTTCCCCTGTTCTTCCCTTACCATCATATCAATGCTGCCCACCCCTTCCTCTTCCCCCCTTTCCTTCCCCTTCCTTTCCCTTCCCTGTTCTTCTCCTTGCCCTCATCTCCATGCTGCCTCCGTAGG
>NC_087192.1:7985000-8002500 GCF_035594125.1 Scylla paramamosain
CAAGACCTTAACTAACAAAACTGTAACATCATAAAAGCAAAAGTTAGCCATGTAAGAACTTACCTAAAAGCCGAGAGATTACTTGTAACCAGTTTGGACCGAGACGTAGAGAGAGAAAGAGAGAGAGAGAGAGAGAGAGAGAGGAGAGAGTTGCGCAGTAGTCACTTTGGCTAGTGGTGTGACGCAGAAAACGGAGAATCTGTCTGGAAGTTTGTGTGCGTTGAGTGAATTATAGAATATTCACTGGTAGATATTACTTGTTCCAATGTTCATAGAGAGAAATGATCTTTCAGAGAGAGAGAGAGAGAGAGAGAGAGAGAGAGAGAGAGATCACAGGAGGAATTTATGGGGACAAGGGAAGGAGATAGTAGTAGTAGTAGTATGTGTGTGTGTGTGTGGTGCAGGTTATGCATTTTCCTTAGTGCTGTATTAAATGGTGAGGATAATGTGGGTGATGCTAATGGAATGTGTTAATGGTGGATGGTGATGCTGTGTGAATGGTGAAGATATGAATGGGTGATGATAGATTGTGGTGGTGGTGGTGGGAATCACTTCACCGCAATAATAGTGAAGCTCGTTGTTTGTAGTGATGGTGATGGAGTGTATCATGGTGACGGAGGCCTTATGCTGATAGTGACGTGGATTTAATTGCAGTTTCGAATAATAATGAAGCTAGTGGTGATGAAGATTTGAATATGTATAATGGTGAAGACTGTTATTCTGAGAGAGAGAGAGAGAGAGAGAGAGAGAGAGAGAGAGAGAGAGAGAGAGAGAGAGAGAGAGAGAGAGAGGTGGATGGTAGGGGATTTTAAGACTGAATGGGGGCGGGAGGTGTGGGGAGGGAGAGACAGGAAGCAGTGAGGGGAGAGGCAGGAAGGAGACGAGAGATTAGGGGTTGGGAAAGAGGAGGGAGTTAGATAGGGAAGGGGGAGGGGGAAGGGAAGGGGGTATTAGCTGTGCTCATGAAAGTTGCCAAAACATATAATTAGTTTCAGCTCAGGTAATCAGCGAGAGCCTCCGTGACTCGCCAGGTAAGTGAGATATATATATATATATTTTTTATATATATATATATATATTTCCTCTCCCATCCAACCATCCCTTCCTTGCCTTCCTTCCCTCCAATCACTCTTTGTCTCCTCATTTCAGTCTTAAATTATCATTCCTCTTCGTTCACTCGTTTAGACTCTCTCTCTCTCTCTCTCTCTCTCTCTCTCTCTCTCTCTCTCTCTCTCTCTCTCTCTCTCTCTCTCTCTCTCTCTTGACCAGTCCATCTGTCAACTTATCTATCTGTTCTTATTCGTATTACCATCTACTACCACTCTCTCTCTCTCTCTCTCTCTCTCTCTCTCTCTCTCTCTCTCTCTCTCTCAATAAGTAGGGAGAAGCGTATTAGCTAATTACTCATTGACTTGATAACGGAACATTTCCAGCCCATTACATCATCCACTTAACGAGCCTTCCTCTGTTATTCCTTGTATTACCTTGTGTTGGTTTGGGAGACTTTTTTTCTGTTATATTCCTTCGTTGCCGTTCCGTCCTCGGGTGTTTATTAAGGAACAGTAGTTGGTGGAGGAGGATGAGGAAGAGGAAGAAAAAAGAGGACGAGTAGGAGGAGAAAGAAAAGAAGGAGGAGGAAGAGAAGTTAGCCAACAAAACACAGGAGTACTCTCTCTCTCTCTCTCTCTCTCTCTCTCTCTCTCTCTCTCTCTCTCTCTCTCTCTCTCTCTTCAGCCAGTAGCGTTCAGAGGCAAGAAAAAAACGTCCAGTTCAGAGTAAACTTTCTTAATTTTCACCAACTCAGCGGCCAAATACTGCGACCGTTATTCTCCTGCAGCGTATGTTAAGCAGCATTGGTACGGAACACGAGCAGTAGTAGTAGTAGTAGAAACCTGGGAAGTGAATAAGGTATAAATAAATGAATGAGTAAATGAGTAAGGGAAGGCAAGCAGAGATCTTTCTTATATAAACGGTAATAGTCAGGTGAAGTGAGGGACACAACAAGGGTGACCTAAACAAAATTTTCAGGGTCAGAAATCAGAACAAGACAAAGAAAATAGTGGATTCAATCTTCATAAACATAGGTTTTAAAAAGTTACGAGATGAAACTAGTTATCAAATACGGTGGTGGATGAATAGAACAGAGTAATCAGGTTGTTAGTGTCGAGTCAATAAGGGGAAGCGACAGAAGAAGATTAGACATATTTATGAATGAGAATGATTGATGAAAATAGGTAAGCTTGTTTTATACAGGGACTGCCACGTGTAGGCCCTGATGACTTCTTGCAGCTTTCCTTGTTTTCTTAAGTTGTTATCTGCGAAGACGTCAACCTCCGCCGGACTTGAGGCTTCTCTTGGGAAGGGAATTTTGCATCTCATCAGGTCGTGAGGGAATATATGAGTTAAGTTTCGTTCAGCTCGGGTCGCTCCAGGAGGGGGAAATGTCCTGGAAATTGAGAGAAAATTTGAAAACTTCGAGGCGGCTCTTTGTGTGTGCGTGGTGGTGTGTCCAAGAGAGAGAGAGAGAAAGAGAGAGAGAGAGAGAGAGATCTGAAGCGAGGTATGGGAGAACAATAAATAACTCTATAACTCTAAGTTCCAACAGTATATATATTCTAAAACCAAAATAACTGATTCTAAGTCCAATTGAAATACTCCATAATTTCTCAGTTTCTACTATTATTGAAAAAAAAACAACATCTATAAAAGTAATTGATTTCGTCACCTATATCACCTGAATTACTACATAAGACAGAATAAGAGTACCTATTTTTTAAGAAGTAATGAATTTCGTCGCCTACGTATATCATCTGTTTTACATAAGAGAGAGAATGAGAATAGCCAGTTTTAACATCAAGCACCGCCAGTGTCACTTCAGCCAAGCCAGAACAAGACTTCCCAAGACTAGACGGAAATGAGCCCAACGCTGATGGGACTGTGACCCCCCTGTGATCACGACCGCTGAATTTTGTGTTGCTTTTAATGTCCCTTCGCAACTCCAGCGCTTCGTCACATTTCATTTAAATATTACATAAATATTTGCTGGCAGCACTCGAGTTTATCATAATGACATACGAGGTTGTAAAAAAAAATGAATAAAATATGAGTGAATGCCCTTCATGTTCATATGAATATACGAAAATTTTGTTCCATTAGATGCATTAATGAATTAGATTCTGCATAATCCTCAGCGGCGCAAATAATGCACATGTAGAGAAATATATAGATAAATGTATCCTCAGTATTGTAAGTTATAAATACAGTTGTCGATTCAGGAATATTTGCAGTATATATTTGTCACAATAAGTTCGAGAGCTGACCAAAAAACATACAGTAGATTACACTTTCTCTCTCTCTCTCTCTCTCTCTCTCTCTCTCTCCTCTCTCTCTCTCTCTCTCTCTCTCTCTCTCTCTCTCTCTCTCTCTCTCTCTCTCTCTCTCTCTCTTCTTCATTATTGTTTGCGGTGGCTTGTTTTGTCTAATACGAAAGTTTTCAAAGGTTAGACACTAGCTTGGTTCACTATTCAAAAGACTACAGAAATTGATACATGTTCACAAGTAAGAGACGTGTTATAGAATCTAACCGTGGCATCTCATAATATCTATCTTGATCTTTTTTTATTTTATCTTAGAATGTCTTGGTGTGTGTGTGTGTGTGTGTGTGTGCGTGTGCGTGTGTGCGTGTAAAAAGAAAATAACTACTACTACTTATTGGAGTTTTTCGCACTGATTATATTGGAGAGACATTTGGTGAGTGTTTCCTTGTTCCTTTATTAATTTCCCCTCTTAGTCACTTCCGTCCCGCCATTAATGTTGGGAGGAAAAAGAATACGTTTCATTCCAGCTACATTTTTTGCTCGTAAATCTCAGTGGAGTGCTCATGAAACAGTATGATGAGAGAGAGAGAGAGAGAGAGAGAGAGAGAGAGAGAGAGAGAGAGAGAGAGAGAGAGAGAGAGAGAGAGAGAGAGAGAGAGAGAGAGAAACCCCTTACAACACTAGATATTGTTTTCAGTTTAATGATTCGTTCAGCAACACAGGAAGCAGATTCTCATTACAAGGACCAGCATTGAGCAGCAGCAGCATCAACAGCAGCAGCAACAGCAACAGCAGGTTCCTTTAATTGCTGTCTGCTCTCCTTCGACGAGTCCTATTCTTTCCGGTAATTGATTTAGATTGCTTCATCTGCTGTACCTCGTCCCGCTGTTCCCGTCCCTCTGTCACTGTCTATCTGTCTGTGTCTTCCTCCTCCCTCCTTTCTCTTTCTACACTGGTTGCTTCATCTATGTCTCTCTGTCTGTCTGTCTGTCTGTCTGTATGTCTGTCTCTGTTCTTATTCGTATTTCCTTCTGTGTTATTTTTCTTTCCTTTTCAGTCTAATTTTTTATATTGTTTATGTTTCGTTTTTTTTTTTATGTCTGTTTTAGTCTTTTTTCTTTGTCTATCTGTCTGTCCGTCTGTCTATATTGATGTATCTCTCTCTCTCTCTCTCTCTCTCTCTCTCTCTCTCTCTCTCTCTCTCTCTCTCTCTCTCTCTCTCTCTCTCTCTCTCTCTCTCTCTCTCTCTCTCTCTCTCTCTCTCTCATACACACACCAAAATCCTTCAAAAGAAAATTCCCTTTCTTTATTCTTTCCTCACCACCACCACCACCACCACCACCACCACCACCACCTGCTCCTTATCCCACTTTTCCACAATTCTCAGCCCTCTCAGGGAAGCGAACGATCCCAAGTAAATAAGGTTGACACTCTGAACTAATAGTGGGGCGGGAGCAATTTGTCTGCGTGAGTGTCTTCATTTGGGCCATTAATTCGTGTGTGCCCTTGGGTCGGGGGAGGCGGAGGGGCTGGAGTTTAATGGGATACCAATGAATGTTTGTTCCCCTTTGTGATCGCTAAACTAAGGGTGATCAGGTGAAAGGGAAGGGCGGATAAAGGGAGAAGAGAAGAGGTAGATGGGAAGGTTAAGAGAGAGAGAGAGAGAGAGCGGAAGACACACACACACACACACACACACACACACACACACACTCTCTCTCTCTCTCTCTCTCTCTCTCTCTCTCTCTCTCTCTCTCTCTCTCTCTCTCTCTCTCTCTCTCTTTCTCTCTCAGCACGCAAGAAAGAAATTAAGAGCAAAGGCGTTGGAAGGAGAATATAAGGTGCTTGCCAGAGAGAGAGAGAGAGAGAGAGAGAGAGAGAGAGAGAGAGAGAGGATGGGGGTCAGCCTGCTAGTGTTAGTGGTGGTGGCGGTGGTGGGTGGAAAAGAGCTTTTATGAGACTATAGAGCCGCCAGGTCGCTATATGAGGGCACTGGCCGTCTCGAGCCCAAGGCCACTAAGCAGTTATTACACATCCCGCCCCGGGGAATATTAGAGAAGTCAGCTTTATTACACTTCGTCCCCGCGCTTATGGACGGCAAAGTTTAGCAAATACCGACACCAACCAGGGCCCTGTTCCTCCTGCCCGTGGTTCGTACTCTCTCTCTCTCTCTCTCTCTCTCTCTCTCTCTCTCTCTCTCTCTCTCTCTCTCTCTCTCTCTCTCTCTCTCTCTCTGTCCGCAAGCACCTTAAGATAGCGTCACCTAACTTGCTAACCTTGCCAAGTCTAACCTATTCCTACTCCTTGTTTTTCCCCTCTATCCACAGTCACCTTAGGATAATGTAATCTAACTTAACGTAGCCTTACCTAACCTATTCTGTTCCTTCTCCTCCTATTTCCTTCTATCCAATGTTACCTTGAAATAATGTAACCTAACTTAGCCTAATATAACCTAACGTTAACCTAACCTTCGCCTTGTCTAACTCCATCCCTCTATACACAGTCACCTTAAGATATATAACAGAACCTACCTTAACCTAACTTATCTTCAACTCTTCTCTGATTACAGTCACCTTCAGATAATGCAAAGTATCTTTTCCTTCCTTTCACCATATAATACAGACACTAAACTAAACACACACACATACACACACACACACACACACACACACACACACACACACACACACACACACACACACACACACACACACACACACACACACACACACACACACACACACACACACACACACACACACACACACACACACACTGGATCTAACCTTTCGTGACATTTTGACCTCCCGCTAACTTCGCATCTTCGTTTATCTATATAATTAAAGTGACCTTTCGTATTATTAAGTCCTGTTGACCTGACCTTGACCTTTCTGACCTTGCTGACGTCTGGTGTCATCTGCGTCTTTATTCTTTTTTTTATTGGAAAGTGCTCATCCAGTTAATGGCATGAGAGAGAGAGAGAGAGAGAGAGAGAGAGAGAGAGAGAGAGAGAGAGAGAGAGAGAGAGAGAGAGAGAGAGAGAGAGAGAGAGAGAGAGAGAGAGAGCATGGTCACAGTGATATCTCATTGCATTGTTGAGCGGGGAGGTAGGGAACTTATGAAAACCGACCTTGTGTTTATCAGATAGTGGTAATATTATGAGAGTTGCACGAGAAAGATAACCATGACACACGTAAGAGCGATGAAGAATTCTGAAGTAGGATATGAACTAAATGGGTAGACGGGCCATTGATTTATGTATTGGAGAGACTACTTAAAACTAAAAATTTGATAAAAATAGCCCGTTTATGAAGTCATTCCCCAAAAACCAGGAATGAGTTGAAGGTTTGAGAGAAAGATCAATTTATTACCTGATTCATGAAATACTCAAACAGTTCATCAGTCAGTCACCCAATCAACCAGTCAGTCAGTCATTCAGACAGCCGATCAGCCAATCAACGAGCCAATCCAACAGTCAGTGAATCACGCAGTCAACAAATCAGTCAATCAATCAATCAGTCAATCAGTCAGTCAGTTAGCGCCCCTTGTTTCCAAACTCGCCCTAACCTGAGGCTCTTCCAGCGCTGGTGGGGAAGGAAGAACTTGAGAAGACACGAAGTTTGGAAGGTTTAGCGCAGGAGTAACCATGGAAACCTCGTTGGGAAATAGCAGGGCAAGCAATACAGTGACGGAGTGCGGGAGGGTGCAGGCAATCATGTAATGGAAGGGAACGGATGAGCCGCATAATCTTTGTACTTGGAAGTATTGTGAGAGGGAATGCTCGTGTATGTAAAGGCTAAGGTGAAGACAGATGGGTAAGTCAGTGTGGGTTAGGAATACAAGAACTGATAGAAGGTGGAGAATAACTCGTCTCATTTAACGCCTTTGTTGTTGTGGTCATTCTTACTTGGACACAGGAGAAAGAGATAGAGGGAACAGAAGGTTAATTTTATCGTTTCTTAGTTATAGAATGACTTGAACACAGAGGAAATAGAGAATTAAACTTATATTTCATCTTTTCTAGTGTACGAAATGTCTTGGATGAAGAAGAAACACGGAGAACAAGTCAGTTATGTCTTATCTAAACTACATAACTATTTAAGAGACCGTAATATAAATGAGTGTGTAAAAGTTCTTTGGTACTGTTTCCCTTTCTTTTATGAGAGAGATATTTCGTGGACGTTTTTCTTTAATTTGTTTGGTTGTTCATGGGTCTTCCTTCCTTCTACATAAAAAAAGAATATAGAGAAAATTGACTACCAGTGAGAAAAATTGACTTGGTGTATGTAGAAAGTGCTGATGATATGATGTTTGTGTTGATTACCCAAAGTTAGTGAAGTACTGTCTGAAATGCTCCACGTAGTGCTGGGAATAAGCCATGCGTTAGTGCAGTGGTATATGATTCGCCCTCTTTCGAATGGTGGAGAATTTTAATCATATATGCGTTTGAATTATCAGTTTTCTTCCATATTGAGAGTATGTAGCAGGAATGTGAGAAATTATACATTACATCGTAACACAAAGCAAAAGCAGACACACGTTACTTTCATTAGTGTTGAAATGTAATGTATAAATTTCCACATTTTTGCCACATACTTTCGACATTATATACATTCATTGTTGAATGCAGCGTGCCTCGTCCGATCAGCGAGGTTAAGCAACGCTGGGTCTGATTAGTGCTTGGATGGGTGACTGCTTGGAGACATCGTCCTTCCTTCTCGTTGATTAACCAAAAGCAGACACTCATTACATTCATTAATCTGCCAACAACGAGAAGAAAGGACAGTACTAGAAATAACAAACGAATCCCCTTCAGAAAGCGAGAAGAGATGCACACTGCACAGGCCCTCAGCAGGGATAGAGGGACTCCATTAAGACCCTAAGCTTCCTGAGGGTCAGGGTCAGGGAAGGCACAGGAAGCAGGATTAGGGGGAATTTTAATAACTGTTATTATGAAGTCAGGGTGCAGAGGAAGGAGAGAGAAGCCTTGACTCATCCCGAGATAATTTCCAGCAAAACTGTGAGGGATAATCTGGGTGTGTGAATGGAAGGGATGGCAGGGAAGACGTCATTGTTGGAGAGAGGAAGCCAAGATGGGGAGGAGAGAGATTGCTAGATGTTTTGGGATGCACACCAGAAAATTACTCTGGAAGTTAGAGTTACGAGATTTTGAAACATTAAAGACGAAGTTGAAGAGAAGACGAGGAATGGATTTGCTATCATTTCGGATTTTGCTGAGACGCTCCTTGCTTTACTTTATTTTATCTATTTATTTTTATTAACTTATTTTCTACGTGTAAAAGTGTCTGGTGAAGAACACAAAAAAAAAAATGCATTCAATACATCACTACTAAGAAGCTCTTTATAGAAGGTTGACCAATACAGTTGTGGAATTGTCCTGACACCCCTTTGTGTAAACGATTCAAGTCGTAAGAAGGAGGGAAAAAAACAGCAGTAGGTGGTTTAATTAAAGTTTACAATAGGAGTAACTATGGAAGCAGGTGCCTTGATATCCACTTTAAAAATAATTCAAGTGTGCAAAGGAGAAAAAAAAAATAGGTCAACAGTCACAGCGTCTGCTAACAAAAGAGGATGCGTAGAGCCAGGTACAGATTTGCAGAGTGTACCAATGAAAGGAAGTGCGCATAGAAACAGTTAGGATTCCAGAGTCTACCAATAAAAGAGAGTGCGTCGAAACACATAAAGAGTTCCAAGGCCAAAATAAAGAGTAAGAATAAAAGTAAATGAATAAATACATAAAAGCAAGTAGATGAAGAACCCCAGAGAGTGTGTGTGTGTGTACCTTCCCTGTACGTGGGTGTTGAAGGCCTCAGGTAATAAAGCAAGATGACAAACAAAGGTGGTGATGAACGTGATGAACGGTGCAATCTCGTTCACCCGTTATTGGCGTGGCCTTTATGACTCCGCACGCGCTGGTTTGTGGCGCACGTGGCGTCTGTGTGTGTGTGTGTGCGTGTGTGTGTGCATACATGGTGGCATTATAATATTTGGGCAGCGGATCGCGGTTGGGTTATGTGTTTTATGTCAGTTTTTACGATTCAGGTCACATCCGCCTTCATTCCTTTGGCGATTTTGAGATCAAAGTACGACGGGGAAGGAATGGCAGGCGGGCTGACAGACAGAGAGAGAGAGAGAGAGAGAGAGAGAGAGAGAGAGAGAGAGAGAGAGAGAGAGAGAGAGAGAGAGAGAGAGAATCCAATTATCTTCACCGTAACCATCTGTTGCGGTGTGAGGTGAATATAGTGAGTTTTCTTCTGCTTTTTCCTCCTCCTTCTCCTCTTCCTCCTCCTCCTGCTCTCCTCTTCTTTCTTCCTCCTCCTCCTCCTCCTCCTCCTCGAGTGGCTTTTAATGAGGAAAGCGTCACATATTTACCTCCATTCTTGGCTCTTCGTGAACTAATTCTTTCCTCTTCCTCTTCTCTTCATCCCTCCCGATCTTCCATTCTTCTCCTCCCTTCCTTCTCCGTCATTCTTTTGTCGCCTGTGTTAATTCATTGAACGTCGGAAAAGGGAGTGGAGGAGGGACACGAAAAAGAAGAGGAGGAGGAGGAGGAGGCAATGGTAGTGACATAATGACTGCTGAGACAAGATTAATGATTGGACCAATGGGGAAACGAGCAGCCAATCACGTGACAGACGATCGAAAAGCCTAGGAGGGAGAGGATGGGGAGAGGTAGGGGGTCGAGGGTGGTGGTGGTGGTGGTGGCAAGGGCAGACTGGGCTTTTTTCTTCCTCTCCTCTTATGTATGTGTCCTTGAGTCGGCCTTGACCCCCTTCATTAAGCTGCGAGAGGCGCCCGAGTCTTGACGGAGGAGGAGGAGGAGGAAAAAGAAGAGGAGGAAGAGGAGGAGGTGGAGGAGGCAGAGGTAAGTTAGTAATTTCTCATTTCTCTCATTTTTCTTTTTCCTGTCTTGTGTCTGTGGTCGTTTGTTATTAGGCTATGGTTGATTTTACCGAATTACTATTTAGTTTTATAGGAAGAGAGAGGAGCTGGTGGGAGAGAAAAGTGGCTAATTTTTCTTCTTTTTTTTTCTTACGTCTGCAGTCATTAATTATTAGTCTAAGATTCATTTTCCCACTTTTTTATTTACGTATATCTCTGTTTTGTGGGCGGCGAGGAGCCTTCATCTTTACTATCCTATATTTTTTTTTACCTTGTATAGGTTACGTGGTCGTTTGTCGCAACTTTCTCACAAACTTAAACATATCTGATAGTGTTTCTCCTCCCTTTGTCCTTTGATGCTCTCTCTCTCTCTCTCTCTCTCTCTCTCTCTCTCTCTCTCTCTCTCTCTCTCTCTCTCTCTCTCTCTCTCTCTCTCTCTCTCTCCTTTTTTTTTGTGTGTGTGTTGTTGTTGGGGGATGATTGGTGAGGAGGGGCGAACGGTGATGAAGTGGCCAGAATTTTTTTCATAGTTTCTCCTTCCTTTGGTAAGCCTTGTATTAAAAAAAAAAAAAAAAAAAAAAGGGAATAAAAAATAAGAAAAAAAGTTTTGTAGTGGTAAGTCTTTCATTATGAGCGATGCTTCCCTTCTGAGCCTCCTACAGCGCCCACCCGCCTTCATGTGGTAGAGGAAGCGTGATGCTATGTATTTAAAGTGACTGAGCAGGATCAAAATACGTGTCGCGGGACTCAAACACTTGAAGATGAAACTGTTATTGTAGAGCTTTACCACTGAGCCACCGAGAAGCCGTGTCTTATTGACTTTATGTTCTATTTGTGTCACTAGTCATCGAAGTGTCATCAGGACCCGGCCAACCTTTAGTCTTATGGTCCATTTAATATACGTTTCGCCCTCTTATATCGACTTTGTTGGTGTTTGTAAGGCTGGTTTCATGAGGTAGTTATATAGGTAGGTTGCTTGGCTCATCTAGTAAGGAGACGCAGCGGGAATGCAACAGTGTTTATCATTGTCATTTGAATACACCACTTTTTCGTTCGATCAGCGAGGTTAAGCAATGCTGGGTCTGGTTAGTGCTTGGATGGGTGACCGTCTGGAGACGCTGGTGTGAAGGGAAAAGTACAAGTGTGTGGCAAGCCTGCCCTGGAGAAAACAACAGGGAGATTGTGTCGCGGCTCTACCTCAAATACTATAGTTAGGTGGCACATTAGTTACAGTCATAACATTTTATACTAATTACATGTGTATTCATTCCAGTAGGCAAGTAAAGTTTATACTCATAAGCTGACAGATGTACAGTGCAGCAGCTTTGCTAAAACCTTTGACAGCTACGGTGGCTCCTCCTTAACCTTAATGAAACTGTGTGGTGCAAGTAAGAAAATTATATAATGACAGAGTAGTTCAAACATTTTAGTGTTAGTACTTTTAATTTCTTTAGTAAAAACTGTCTTATTTCAGAAGTGAAGTAACAAGTGCCATTAGCAGTAAAAGGGCTGAAGAGGACCAAGGCAGGAGTGGAGAGGCTGCAGAGAGAGAGAGAGAGAGAGAGAGAGAGAGAGAGAGAGAGAGAGAGTCGAGAAGGAGGTGAGAGAAGGTGAGCGTTAATAATATTCAACTAAGGACGTGTCAGGGTCTCGCCGCTCATGACTGCAATCACCTCGGGGTCTTGAGTGGCGGAGAGGCTGCGGAAGGCTTAACTCTCTGCGATGTTCACTGTAATGATAATGTCTAGGCAGATCTGGCGCCCCAAGGAGACTAGCGGTGTTACAGAGACGTACGAGTATAAGGAAAGAGGAGATCAAGAAGAGGGAGGAGAGGAAGGGAAGAAAGAGCAGAAAGAGTAGAGATGTGAAATGATAAAGATTGAAAAGGAAGGGAAGAAAGGAGAGATGATAAAAGGAAAGAAGGTGAAAGGTGAAGGAGGAAGAAAATTAAGGCAAGGAAGAAGTGATGGAGCAAGAGTGTGATAAGAGAAAGAGGGTTAAGTAAGGAAGGAGAGAAATGAGAAAGAGAGAGATAGATGAAAGTGAAAGGAGGAAAAAAGGAAAGAAAAGATTTGATAGTGCTCTTCTTTTATTATTATTATTATTATTATTATTATTATTATTATTATTATTATTATTATTATTATTATTATTATTATTATTATTAAATATAACACACATACCTAAATGAAGATATTCGTCTTTGTAGCACAAAAGCCCCTAATGTCATTCAGAAAGCTGTAATTGTCATCACTGCAGTGTGTAAATTTAGCACCGGTACACAGAAAGACATTACATATGGCAGCTCGCAGCAATAACTGCATAACGAATCAGAAAGTGGAGAAATTAATCCGCTTAGTATTAAAAAAAATATTTTGAACACGTGTAAACTTAGATTTAAGCTTTCAGGCGCGAAAGATCAAAATAAAAAAAATAAAAAAAATGTGGCAACTTGCGAAATAAACCGATTAGAGAAAATGGAGACATTCACTTTACTTCGATATACGTAAATGCATTTTTTATAACTTTCCATAGATCCGTATTTGTGTAGGACAGTATATATATATATATATATTGTTTTTATAGAATGGCGCTTTATAGGAACATTTTTGTCTCACCTAGAACCGTATATTCATTTCAATCGTATTTCACAGAACCGTATTTTTATATAAATCGGTATTTTTGTTGGAACTGTACTTTAAACATTCGTATTGCTACATAGACCTGCATTCTTATTTGAACGACTAATTTTAACTTGTTCTCATGGAAGACATAAGGAGTTGTCGAGGGTGTTCTCATGATTATGGTGTTAATGTAGCAACAATTCTGCATCAGTAGCGGGAAAAGAACATGAAAAACCAGACTAATCGTATGTATTTTCCTTTTTCTTTCTTCTTTTTTTCTTCTTTTCTTTCATTTACTATTTTTTTACATCTCAGGTAAAATACAAACAAAAACTTGCCTAGAAAGGTTCACAATCAAACGAAGAAAAAATTAACCATAGGAGTTATCCAATTTAATACTTTTATTCATTTATTTATTCTATTTATTCATATATTTAATCGACCAGTTTATTTATCTATTTTTTTTTCTAGAAGTGCCTTGATACTCTGAAAATTATCGTAATGAGAGCCAACAGTGTATAAAAAATACGAGAGTTGGAGTGAGCGTTTCCCTCTTCTCCACTCAGTTGCCTTCCAGGGGCCGGCAGGTAATATACCGACTGGACAGGTGTTAATTACTTGTGCGGGACTTTTGTTTGCCCACCACCGCCTAGTTAGAGCGAGTGTGGCGAGGGGAGGTGAACTTTATGCAAGGGATGTGGAAATTTACTGCAACGGAAATGTTTCGGTGTATTAATCTGTAAATAAACTTTGGGAAGGGTGGTGATGCATTGAACACACACACACACACACACACACACACACACACACACACACAATGACTATTTTAATACTGCCTTTGTAGTGGAAAGTATATACTAAAGAGAAAAGCAGTGTAAAATTCATTGTCTATCGAAGAATGTCAACGCATTGCATCAAACGTGTCCACCAAACACACTCTTATAAAACACAGAATACTTTGGCAACGTTATATTGCTAAGGTCCAGGCACTGTGAGTCTTTTCAGCCGCCAAGATTGTTACATGAATACTGCGAGGCTCACGGCACGGCAGCGTAGATAATCTTAACTTGCCTGGACGTACTCTCGCAGAAGGAAGATGAAAGTGCTTTGACGCATAAAAGTATTTCTCCAAACAATGTCTCTCTCTCTCTCTCTCTCTCTCTCTCTCTCTCTCTCTCTCTCTCTCTCTCTCTCTCTCTCTCTCTCTCTCTCTCTCTCTCTCTCTCTCTCTCTTATCCCAACTATTATTTCATATATGTGTTTTATTTGGTTTTCTTTTTTTTCCCCTCTATTTTTCTCCTTATATAAAACTAAACTGTCTAATCTTTAAAGTAGTACTCATATATACTTTTGTTTAACCTTATTTGTAATGGTAGTGGTTGTACTGTGTTGTTGTTGTTGCTGCTGTCGTTTTATGCAGTCGTCGTTACAAATATTACACCAAGCAGCCAATATTCCTGCCACGGAAAAAATATGACCTCGAGAATGACGCTATAAAAAGTCAAATTATCACCCGCCTAGTTAGATTACACGCAATGCTTATAAACCAGCGATATTGGCGGAGCGCGGTGCAAACGTGTAGCTCAATGGCGCGGTGCACTTGTGTGTGTGTGTGTGTGTGTGTGTGTGTGTAGTTCGCGGTACGTAAAGGGAAGCGGAAATAGAACACACTACAAGAGTGACAGAGGCTTACTATTGAGTGCATCCCCGCCCACTAAACTATCTATACCACTGTGCCTTGTTCTCCGTGTCAGCAGTCAAGGACTTTCTCTCTCTTTGTACTGCCATCATAAAGGGAAGCGAGAACAGAACACACTACAAGAGGCACTTTACTACAGAGTGCATCCCCTTCCCTCAAACTATACTTCTACTTTGAGGTCGTCAGCAACAAAGGACCGCCTCTCTTCTCTGTCTTGCATGGCTTGTATCGATTGTACTGCCTTCGTAAAGGGAAGAAGGAACAGAACACATCAGAAGCCACTTTGCTACTGAGTGCATCCACGACTCTTGCTGTACCTTATCTCACCGCTTTCAGGAACCACGGCCCCCTCCACTCCTCTCTGCCTTATGTATGCGCTGCAGACATTCTTCCACTTGTCAACTTCACTAAGCCGTCCGTATATTTTTCTTTTGCCTTCGTCTCCCTCTCCTCTGGTACTAGATTATACTCAGCCGCTGCTCCTACTCAGGGTCGTTTTGTCTTGTCTAGGATGCCGCTGGTAGTCGTATTGCACCGCCTCTGGTGTGTAATGATGCAAAGTTCTGTAGAAATTCAACTTATTAGATCTGTACAGAGTTGATGAGTTGTATTTTCGATTTTTACATTAAGTTTCTATTCGTAGGTGCTATAATTGTCTTCTTAGTTATTCTCTTCTTTTGTATCTTCATCGTTCTCATTCTGCTACTCCTCCACCTCTTTCTCTTCCTCCTCCTCCTCCTCCCTCCTCCTCCCACATCTCATTCAGTTCTTCCCGATCCTCCCCTTCATCATCATTTATCACCTTCATTATCAGTTGGTTTTAATCGCCTTGTCTTCCTCGCCCTTCGCTCAAGACACTGCGTAATTAATCATGAGGTCTTTTCTCAGCCTTCGTTGGGCTCAAACCGAGCGCGAAAAGAAAAGAGCTTAAGTGAAAGTAGGCGAAGGAAATATTTCTTCTCTCTCTCTCTCTCTCTCTCTCTCTCTCTCTCTCTCTCTCTCTCTCTCTCTCTCTCTCTCTCTCTCTCTCTCTCAGCCACACACCGCAGTTTTATATTCTTGTTATTTATTCTTGTTATCATAAAATGCACAAGAAGGATTTCATAAATATCGTGGAAGTCTTTTTTGGTTTCCCTGATGCAGCTCTGCGTGGCTTTGCTGGCAGGAGGAGGAGGAGGAGGAGGAGGAGAAGAGGAAGAATAAGAACAAGAACAAGAACAAAACAAAGAAAACAACAGAGAGAAAGAGGAGAAAAATAAAGAACAGGAGAAAGAAAAGTAGAAGGAAAACGACTAGGAGGAGGAGGAGGAGGAGGAGGAGGAGGGGGATTACAAAAGAATGAAGAGGATGAAAACGAAAACGAGGAAGAAGAAAAAAAAGAAGAATGAAGAGAAAGACGAAAAAAAGTAAAGAAAAAGAAAAGACAAGAAGAAGAAAGAAAGAAAACGCTACTATTGATAGGGAAAATAAAAATAAGTAAATAAATAACCAACTTGAATGAAATATGAAGAAAAAAGCAATACTTAGAAAATTATGAACTGACAAACATCTTGCCACACTCAAGAAGGAAAGCGGACGAAAAAAATAAATAAATAAATCAGAAAAAAGACGTACCCATCGTAACTAAAGGGCAACATACCACTAAGCAAGAACACTAGAAAGTAACGTAGTATATTTTTGGCAATAAACCTCGATATTGGAAGCGAAACAGATCCCTAGAAGAAAGATTATGCAGCGTAAACATGAAGCTACAACGCATAAAGGCCTCCTCCTCCTCCTCCTCCTCCTCCTCCTCCTCCTCCTCTTTTTTTCTTTCTCCTCTTCTCCTTGTTCTTCCTACAGCTCCTCTATCTGCTCCTCCCCCTTCTCGTCTTCATTTTCCTATTTCTCTCACTCCCATTACTTTTATTTGGTCTTTTTCTTATTCTCCTCTTCCTCCTCCCTTTCTTCTTCTTCTTCTTCTTGTTCTTCCAGCTCTTCCTCCTCTTCTTTCTGCTATAACTACGTCTTTTCCTCCTCCTCCTCCTCCTCCTCCTCTTTTTTTCTCTTCATCACTCTGACTATCTCTTCTCGCTCTTCCATCCATCTCATACAAATCTCTCTCTCTCTCTCTCTCTCTCTCTCTCTCTCTCTCTCTCTCTCTCTCTCTCTCTCTCTCTCTCTCTCTCTCTCTCTCTCAACCTCCCCCGCCTACACGCAAAGTATGTATACGTATAAGCCTCCTGGCCGGAAAGTGTTAGGTCTCACAGCCTCACTCTCACGCACAGCAAGCCAAGTCAATAATAATTTCTGTATTTGCGTCATGTATCTTAAGCATTTTTTCCTCCGTGTCCCTGCAAGGTCGTAAAGAGACGGAGTTTACGGGCGAGATCTTGGTCACATGGGGGCTGGAGAGAGAGAGAGAGAGAGAGAGAGAGAGAGAGAGAGAGAGAGAGAGAGAGAGAGAGAGAGAGACAGAGGGAATGTTTTTTCTCTTCTTTTTCATTTCTCGTGGGGAAAAAAACACGCAGAAAATGTTGAAATGTTTTTATTTTCTCTCTGTCTTGTATTAGATGGTTTTACAAAGGGTGAGGAAAGGAGGAGGGTTTGGATGGAGCAAGTGACTTTGTGAGGGCGAGATATAAGGAGATAAACAAGATATGAGAGATGAGAGAGCGAGACACAGACAGACAGACACACAGACAGACATATTGGAATAGGCTACATTACTAGAGAAAGAAAGAAAAGAAAATAACAAACAGAAACAGAAGGTATACAGGAAAAAAATAAATAAAAGAGGAAAAGAGAAAGGGAAAACTGAAAACATGAGAAAAGACGAACAGAGACAAGAGAAACAAAGAGAAAGAAAGGGGAGTGACAAAGAGACAGAAAGGATAAGATAAAAAAAGAAAGAAAGATTGGATAATGGAAATAGAGGGAAGGGTGACATATAGAGAGACGGAGGGAAGGAAGGAAAA
>NC_087192.1:8012500-8025000 GCF_035594125.1 Scylla paramamosain
ATCACATATTTGTAGTATTGCACGTAAATGAACACTGTACCCTGCCTATTCTTGTCTCCTGGCGGCTGTGTGGTGTGTTGAGGGCAGCGTCGCCGGGAGAGTGATGGACAGCTGCTTGCCTCTTCCCTTGAGAGACAGCCGTTTCTTGACCAGCTTTTCCCTCTCATCCCCTTCCCTTATTCCATTAACGCCTCTCCTTATCTCCAGCACGTCCCCTGATCTTCCTCCATCGCTCCTTTTCTTTTCTCAGCTCTTCTCATCGTCCTTTTTCCTTCCACTGTTCTTTCACTTCCATATCACTGTTCCTTTTCTCACTTCAGTGCTTCCTCTATTTTTTTCCGTTGTCTTTTTGATGAACGTATGTTTTTTTTTCTAATCTTTTCTAATCTTTTTTGTTATCTTTTCTTTTCTAGTTGTCTCTGCTTTCTTTAATATTTTCCTCTTCTTCTTTTTCTTCTTTTTTCTTTTTTTTTCTTCTTCTTCTTCCTTTTGTTGTCGTCATCGTCATCTTCGTTGTTGTGTTCAATATTTATTTCCATTTCTTCACTTCACTTTACTTCTTCCTCTCCCTTATCCTTATGCATCATTTACCTCAGTCTTTCTGTGCTTCATTCCTTTTCCTCCTCCACCTTCTCTCCCTCTTCCTTTCTGTCGTCGTCATCTTCATCTCCATATTTGTTTTCATATTTCTACTTAGTTTTTTCATCCTCTTTTTCCTTTTCATGCATTCCCGTCGCCTCAGTCTTTCTCTGCATCATTTCTACTCCTCCTCCTCCTCCTCCTTCACCTTCACCCACACACCAGCTGACAAGAACACATCGCGTCCACTCGTATAGGATTCAATAACTAGCACTCACTTGGATTTTCGGCGCTGTCAGCTCTTGGTCAGCGTTCAGGACCCGAGCTTCCATCTAATGTAGGGGTCGCGCTGGAAAAACCAGTCCTCGGTTCTTGTCGGATCAGAATTATTGCCTGGATTGGCAGGGAAAGTAATCCTTGGTGCTAAGTTTTGTGCATGAGGAGGTGGATATGGAGGAGGAGGAGGAGGAGGAGGAGGAGGAGGAGGAGGAGGAGGAGGAGGAGGAGGAGGAGAGATGACGAGGACATGAGGAAAAGGTGAAAAATACGAGAAAAGCGAGGAAGATTTACTAAGGGAGGAGGAAGAGAAGGAAAGGAAAGAGAAGACAAGGACATGAGGAAAAGATGAAAATTACGAGAAAAACGAAGATTTACAGAGGGGTAGGAAGAGGAAGAGAAGAAAATGTGATGACATTAAGGAAACGGTGAAAAATATTGATAAGTAAGAAGAGGAAGAGTGGGCAGAGGAAAAGTAGAAACGAAAGATATGAATGAAAAGAATGGGGACGTACAAGCTTTGGAGGAAGAGAAGGAAATAAAAATTCTAGATGAACAGAAGACATAAATAACAGAAAGTAGTAGTACGTGGAAGTAGTAGTAGTAGTAGTAGTAGTAGTAGGAGTAATAGTAGCAGTTTAGACTAATTCATTTCTTTAAGTTCTTCATGAAATCTATTTTCTCAGCATACATTTATCATTATCTTTTTTTTTTCATTCGTTGTACTTTCTTTTTTTTTCTGCGTGCCTTCTGCATCACTGGAACTAAAACTTCTGGCAAGGCTCATAGTGATCAAACCGGAAATTACGTCTCTTGGCTTCGCGACGGATTCTGTTAAATTAATGTATCAGGTAGGTTGTGGGTTGATGTGTGTTTGCGTGCATGTTTTTAGAAATTCATTCTTTTAACCTCCTCATCTCACACCTTCCAGCAAGGAAACTGGAGATTAAGGCAACTTTCCCTTCTATCAATGATCATCAGCCTCACCACTCTTGATCCACTCCTCTCCACAGAGCAACGACTCGCTCCTCCGCCTGCCGTCCATCCACTGCTTGCGTTCACCGACCACAACGTCCGAAAAATAAAATCATCGCGCGACGAGGATGGGATTCGAACCCACGCAGGGAGACCCTATTGGATTAGCAGTCCAACGCCTTAACCACTCGGCCACCTCGTCTGTTGCAATGGTGAGATACGTGCATTTAAAAGAAAATCTGCAATATTGTTATCATAGAATATTATATTTTGGAGAGGATGATTACAGTATTTGTGAATGTGTTACAAATATCGTCTTTCATTATACCAATATTTGTTCATCTGTTTATTTAATATCGCATGTTTGTTTTTGTTAGTGATCCACTGCATGAATATGTTATTAATCTAATGTGGTGATAAGCGCCACAACAGCGGGGTCATATTGCGCCAGAATGATAAAGAGGGGGAAGAGGAAGACAATCATGAACACGAAGAAGAAAGAGGAAAAAAAAGGAAGAGAGAGACGACGAATTAGAGAAGGAGGAGAAGGAAGAGTAGGAGGAAGGGGGAAACGATGAGAAACACGAAAAAAAAAAAAAGGAGGAAGAGGGAGAGGGAGACGACGAGTCAGAGGAGGAGAGGGAGAATGAGGAGAAGGTAGATAAGGAAGATGTCAAATTAGGATAGGAGGAGCAGGACAAGTTAGTGGAAGAGGAGGAGGAGGAGGAGGAGGAGAACGAGTTAGATGTGGAGGAGGACAAGAATGAGGAGGAGTTAAATAAAGGAGAGGTTAAGTTAGTAGAGGAGGAGGAGAAACAGGAGTGACGCTGGTGACTCAGTTAAGTAAGCACAAAGAATTTCGAGTCTTAATCACTAGCGTTTCCTGTCTGGGTGATGCCAAGAGCGGCTGCTGTTCACTTCTCTAGGGCAGCAATCTCACCGCCTCCTCCTCCTCGGCGGGGAATCGAATGCAACCGTAAGCAGGAGACATTCCGGTGCGAATTCCCAGAGAGAGAGAGAAAGGGAGGGTGAAAGAAGGAGGAATGAATAATTGTCTTGAGGCGGGACAGGCATGCGTTAGTGAGTGGGTAGTTGTGGTTTTCACTGACTCAGTCACTGCCTCGTGTTTATTCATCTGTGAAAGGAGCTGTACATGACACATCTAGTTCTGTGAAGACTGCCAGGCAAGAGACAGGGGGGTGGACACAATACAACACCCCTTCTTAAGAACATAAGAACATAAAAAATAAGGGAAGCTGCAAGAAGCGACCAGGCTTACACGTGGCACTCCCTTCCACCTATCATTCCCACCCATAAACCCGTCTGATCTTCTCTTAAAGCTCCCTAATGTCCTAACACTAACAACATGATTACTGAGTCCGTTCCACTCATCTACCACTCTGTTTGAGAATCAGTTTCCTCCTATCTCTTTCCTAAACCTAAATTTTCAAGCTTCTGCCCACGTCTTTTCCATAAAGTTAAATGTGAATGATATTGACAATGCAAGAGTCAACCAGAGAGAGAGAGAGAGAGAGAGAGAGAGAGAGAGAGAGAGAGAGAGAGAGAGAGAGAGAGAGAGAGAGAGAGAGAGAGATAAGATAGAGCCTCACTCTTACACAATAGCACCACGTGTCTACACATGATCACACCAGTTATCGTGTTGTGCCCTCTCTGTTGTTTCTTCTCAAGCATAAGTGTAGTCTTTGTTGTTCCTCCGTCCCTTAGTGACAAGTAAGTGGCCAGGAGAGAGAGGAATCTTCCACACCACTGCCGCATCGTGTCCAATTTCTAAGTCAATTTTCTGTGTGTGTTAATTGATCCTGCGTTACGTGTGCTAGTTGTAATGGAAGATACGTATAACAAAACTATCCACGTACATGTACAATCCTAGTATATGAGTAGTGTTAGTAGTAGTGGTGATAGTAATAGAGTGGTAGATGAATGAACTATGCCCAGTACTCAGGTTGTTAGTGTTGAGTCACTAGGGAGATCAGACAGATTTGTGAATGGGTTGATAGGCGGAAATACGCAAGCGTGTAACATACAGGTACTGCCACACGTAGGCTTGATGGCTTCTCGTAGTTTCCCTTATTCTCTTATGCTCCTATGTTCGTAGAAGTAATAGTAAGTATGTTAGTAATTTTATTTTTTTACTGCCATTCAGAGTTAGCGAAGATCTATTTTTTGAAAAACAACACTTATTAGCGAAGAACTGCACTGTGACAAATAACACTTACTAGCGAAGAACTGCACTGTGACAGACAACACTTACTAGCGAAGAACTGCACTGTGACAGACAACACTTACTAGCGAAGAACTACACTGTGACAAATAACACTTACTAGCGAAGAACTGCACTGTGACAAATAACACTTACTAGCGAAGAACTGCACTGTGACAGACAACACTTACTAGCGAAGAACTGCACTGTGACAAATAACACTTACTAGCGAAGAACTGCACTGTGACAGACAACACTAACTAGCGAAGAACTGCACTGTGACAAATAACACTTACTAGCGAAGAACTGCACTGTGACAGACAACACTAACTAGCGAAGAACTGCACTGTGACAAATAACACTTACTAGCGAAGAACTGCACTGTGACAGACAACACTTACTAGCGAAGAACTGCACTGTGACAGACAACACTTACTAGCGAAGAACTGCACTGTGACAAATAACACTTAGTAGCGAAGAACTGCACTGTGACAAATAACACTTATTAGCGAAGAACTGCACTGTGACAGACAACACTTACTAGTGAAGAACTGCATTGTGACAGACAACACTAATTTGCGAAGAACCAATTTATGACAAACAACATATTATCACCAGCGCCTCGCCGTCTAGTCGCGAAGCTTCTGGAACACGATTTTGGTAAGCGGCGAGGCGGCGACTGGCGGAATGTCTTTGCGGCTGACCAAGTCCTGCACAGTCAGCGAGGACTTACTGAAGCGGCGCCTGGAGCCCTCCCTGAAGAGGGGTGACGTGCGGCGTGAACCTGTTGTCGGTGGTGAAGATTCCCTCCTTCTGCAGCAGGTCGTTCATGTCCTGCCGCAAAGTCCCCAGCTGTTTCTCGTTGGTCAGGTTGATGAACACCATGCGTGTCCCGAAGTTACCGAGACCTCCGAAGGTCAGCTCCAGCGGCGGCCTCTGGTGGGGAGGGAAGGGGCAGCGACGCCTAGATTAACACACTGGCACAGATGTAACGACAGTCCTCCTTAAAAACACAAAGAAAGAAAACGCGTGAGTCTTCACATAAGTTCAAACACAAACTCTCCGTAGAAATGACCAATAGATTGACTGATTGACAGACTGATTGACTTTAGGCAGCGTAACAATGGGGGCATATGGCGTTGTCTCCAAGAAAGTAAAAGTATAAAGCAATTAAACCATCTCGACAGTTACAGTAGCCCTTGATTTGGCGGCTTTTTTCTGAGGAGGGGGAGGTGGCTTTCTTAGTGCTTGAAATGATTGTTACTGCCAGCCAGGTGAGCAGCGGGTGGCGGCGTGACGGATAAAATCATGGCCATTAGTCGAGCAGCATTACAACTCCTATAATACCCAACAAATGATACAGGATTTGACACTGAGGAAAATAATCACAGTGCGAGCAAATGTACCGGGTTCCTTGATTTGCCCACTACTAGGCAGATGGATGAGGTTGCCAGCAATTTCTGTGCGCCAAGCCGTGCCACCTGGGAGAGGCTTACTATCTGAAGCTGAGGCACAAAACACCGTCTGAATTAGGCTTGATGGCACCAACAGGGGAGGGATAAAGCAAAGTGGACGAGGCGGTGGCCAGATGAGGTGAGTGGCCCGTCCTCTAGTGGCTGAAAGAAAAAAATTAAATACTCATAGCCTGCTTCTCTGAGTCCCGTTAATGTGTAATGTATTTTAACGAAACACTTTGAAGAGTCTTTTATATAGTTTTATATTGATCACTTGGCCTTTTTCTTTTCTTTTTCTTTTTGTTCTTTTTAATGCTCCCTTATTTACAAAAATTGCACCAATTTATTCCAGAAATATGTTTTTCCATATCACCATAACGGCGGGTTATGAGACTTTAAGGAATCGCCTGGAAATCTCTTAATAAAAAAGAGGATTCTCATCTTGCGGCACGAGAGGCAGATGAAAGGCGCCGCTCAGGGAACTGCAGGCCGCGGGCAAAGGGAGGAGGGCGTCAGCCAGAGAGAGAGAGAGAGAGAGAGAGAGAGAGAGAGAGAGAGAGAGAGAGAGAGAGACGGAACGCAGCTAACACGGCGCGGTAATGCTTCCTGACACTAAATTATTCGAGTTTGCGTGTTTGTGTCGCAATCAAGAGGAAAGTGCAATGCTTCAGGAAAACACTCAACTCTCCATAGGGTTGTGCGGACTGGGAAAGTTCGGGTGGAGTTACAAGGCAGTCTGGCAGAGTTTACCCTCGAGAAAGAAACAGAAGATCTACACCAACTACTAGCGAGATTAAAGCTAAGGAACGTATTCTTAAACTTGTGCTCACTTCTCTCATAACAACTATTTTGAAAGGCCACAGAGATGAGTATTCTGCTTCACGTGAGTACTTTATTCCATTAAAATTTCGACGTCCTTGTTAAACTATCACAAATCATGAAAATATCCTTGAAAATTTCAGTAACTTCCGCGAGACGCTGGACAATGGCGCTAAGAAACATCATTCTGGAAACATGTCGCTTCTTTACCTGTTAGAGCGAGACTCTCCTCACCTTCTGTAGGAAATCCTGCAAAAGCTTATTCACGGATTCTATGAGCTGCTCCTCGGTCTCCCCTTCCTTTCTCTTACCTGTGGGCCAGACAAGACAAACAAATGTAAATTGGACACGTTATGTCAATCCTTTCTTTTCTCTTCCTTTCTTTCCCCTTTCCCTAAAGTAATTATATACCATCTCTGACTCCCCTCCCGTCACCTTCTCCCATTCCCTCGTCCATCTTCTGCCATTTATCCCAGCCTATCTCATCCCATCTACTTCTCGTTAAATTATTTCATCCACTTATTCTCTTCCCAAAATGCAACCTCAGAAGCTTTGATTATCATAGTCACCATCTTCACAACCTTCATTAGCGTCATTATCATCATCGTAACTACGGAAATAACTAGTCGAGTCATTCTCTCTCTCTCTCTCTCTCTCTCTCTCTCTCTCTCTCTCTCTCTCTCTCTCTCTCTCTCTCTCTCTCTCTCTCTCTCTCTCTCTCTCTCTCTCTCTCTCTCTCTCTCTCTCTCTCTCTCTCTCTAATAAAAAATTTATGGAATATAAATATACAATGTATGTAATGGCTATAAATAAATGTTCAAATGTTCAAATGTTCTCTCTCTCTCTCTCTCTCTCTCACACTCACACTCACACTCACACACACACACACACACACACACACACACACACACACACACACACATCTGCAATGTTTCTGTACTATGCATAGTCTATAAGAACTTAATAAGGGAAGCTGCAAGAAGCCTCCCGGCCTACACGTGGCTGTCCCATAATGAAACATGCCTTCCCATTTCGACTTATCATCCTCATCCATAAATTTCTCCCTTTTTTTTTTTTTTTTCCAAAGCTCCCCTGATGACTCGGCATTAACACTTTCATTCATATCCCTTGACTGCTATGGCTTCTGTTTATGCTTAATAAGATGAGTTGTCGCAGATTAAGATTTCTAAATAAAAAAAAAAGACATTACTGCGTGTCTTCAGTCATATTATACACGCATAACACAACGCAACACAGTAAATTACGCACATCTAATCAGCTGAACGAGCCTGGCTGTTATGCACACGGTGTCGACTGATAAAAAATAGTGAAGTTAAGTTTACATCCACAGTTTAATCCCCGCTTACGTAGTTTTGTCAATTCTAAAAACATTACGGATGAAATGGACGTTGTTGAGTATGCCTGATTGATAAAAAATAGTGAAAAGTTATCAAATTCATATTCACAGTTTAATCCTAACGTACTTTTGTCGATACCGTAGACGCTCAGGGTGAAGTGGGCGTCCTGGACCACACTGCTCCGAAGGTTAAGATTCCTGGCGTCATCTAAGAGCATCGCCTGCACCTCCTTCAGGTCCTCCTTGCACTTCGTGGTCAGCGGCACAGAGGCGTAGTGGGATTTCATGGTCACGTTACCTGGAGATAAGCAAACACAACACACGTCACTTGTCAGGACCTTAGAGAGTGGAGGCTGTATGTGTGTGTGTGTGTGTGTATGTGGGTGTTGAAAGGGGACGAAAGGGTTGTTACATGAAAAGCATTTGTTATCTTCTAAAAGCGTCACATGCAAAAAAGGCTTTTCACATTGCAAAACCGCAGCGTCAGGATGATCTGTCTCACATTTGGAAAAAAAAAAAAAAAACTTAACTAGGAAGGAGAATTTTGGAGATCGTGAAGGCTGCTCATTGGCGGAACTAACTGCAGCACTAAACTGAATAAAGACACACGTAAACTATACCAAAATTGAAATTCCATAAGTTATACCACGAAATTGTAAAAGGTGAGATTAAATTAGTGGCAGTAATAGTAATGCAGTAGCAGCAGCAGTAGTAGTAGTAGTAGTAGTTGTTGTTGTTGTTATAGTAGTGGTAGTATTAGTAATAGACGTAGCAGCTATAGTATCAACATTACTGCTAACTGTTGGGGAAACCGACCAAAATTTTAAGACCTTTTCGACTCTCTTGGTTCATTCGCATAACGCACTGTTGAACAAAGGCGTCCGGCGCTAGTAATAATGAATGTTGGCAACAAGATAAGCTTCGATTTTATCCATCTTATGTACAGGAGTCTCTCTCTCTCTCTCTCTCTCTCTCTCTCTCTCTCTCTCTCTCTCTCTCTCTCTCTCTTTCAGTAAATAAATAAAATAAATAAATAAATAAATAAAGGAATAAACAAGTAAATAGAATAGTGGTCACATAATACACATATAAAGATTAAACATAAACGCTTCCAAAGTAAGCATAAAGAATGGCGGGGAAGCAGCTGGCGGAGGGAAAGCTCACACTGAGCAATGAAGTCGGAAAATCGTTGCTACACATTCGGTGTTGACAAACGGAGCAGAAAGACACGAGTCCAAGATACGCGCTGGCTGATTGTGCTTATTGTTAGTAGTGGTTGAAGACGCTCTGTACCTAAGAGAGAGAGAGAGAGAGAGAGAGAGAGAGAGAGAGAGAGAGAGAGAGAGAGAGAGAGAGAGAAAGCGAAACAGTACAGTCTCCTCTCCCCTGAAAAGAAACAAAAACAAAAACAAAAAAACGCGGAATTGTAAAATTACAAACGGTATTATACCAAAAACCTTTTCGTGAGTAAACAGAGAGATCTGTTTCTGTGTACTGTACAATCATACGGGAAGCCACGCTTTTGCTTGTATGAAAATATTAGCTATTGATATAATTTAGTTACGAATTAGTATATGTTGAATTGGTAAATATATGTGTACATGTAATTTGTACACGTAAGAAAGTAGAAATGGCAAAGCTGATCCCTAATCCAGTTTTGAATGCGACATTGTTAATACTGAAATGACGAAGTACCACTACAGTATACTTCCTCAAAAGCCGCAAGCCGCGGTGGCGGCCACCGCCGCGTGGCATTGAGGGGTCTGAGTCCTGAGGCACTGAGGACGGACGGCTGGCAGCCGCTGACTAGAGAGCGCGGCACCTTGAGAGTGAAGTGCCGAATTCAAACAATTTAGTGGTGATACCACATCACGCCACGAGTTGCCAGCAGCTTTCCGTACCACTGGTAGCAGCCAGTTGCCAGTGTATCACCACGACGCGTGACGCGTTGCAGGCTGGAGAAAGGATGTTAGGGATTTTACGCTCCTCGCCACCGACGTGCGCCATTCACAAAGACGCTGAGTGGCGGACACATGCGCGGGTGAAAAATAACATGGAAGAATATAATTAAAAAGGAATATGTGGAGTTTCCTTTGCTCCCTGCGGATACCAACACTGACACAAGTGTTCACATCAGCGCGCCTCTATTACGCTATGTAGATCTTCACTGGATGAAAGGACATAAAACTGTACACTTTGTCGCAGCACTAGATTGACTAGAGTCACTAGACTGATCCTGCGCCACCATTGTCCGCGCTGCACCATTGCATAGTTTTGTCCGAGGCAAAAAAAAAAAAAAAATCTTGGCCTTGGTTTCGTCCATCTTACCTCTTTCACAAGTGACGTTCCCGTTGGTTGTGCAGCGATGTTAAGCACTTCACTGTGTTAAGGCTCATATGAAAGTCTCATTAATTCAGCTGTGATAACCAGAACCACCCCACCCCGTGTTAGCACCAGCACGGCGACGAGTGATCAGTGAAGGTTTGGCAACTGCCGTCTGGGCTGAACTTTCCTATTCAGGTTGTTCTTTGCAGCGTCTGTGTGATATGCCAGCTCTTTATCATCGAGCACGAGGCACATGCTCTGCCGCAGCTGCCAGCACTACTAACACCAACACCTTGGCTACGAGTAAGCGACACTATATTTATCTAAGCTTGTGGAATGGTGAGAATATTAGTTACCAGACAACTCCACGAACAAAAGTGTAATGCATGAACCGTGATGCAGTTGCCAGTTATTAAAATGATAAACGTTTCCCTTAAAAACTGGCGGCGAGAGCTAGACTCATCGGCTCCAGTCTGACTCTTCCGGTGGCATCCTAAGTTCATATAGTCTGCTTTACTTGAGGTGGAATCAGTCACCCGTCATCCGCTTCACACCTCTGATAGCAATTTTTCGACCTAATTTGCCTTTTACATCTTTTTCTTCAGAAGGAAACAGACAGTAACTCCTCCGTGCATGCATGTGTACTGAAAACCTTTGGTACTTGAGCTAAGTCTAATTTTACAACATTTCAACCTGGTAAATAATTAGTTAATTCATTCTGTACTCATTGCATTTCGAAGTTGAGATTAATGCGAAAAATTCATATGTTTTCTCTCTCTCTCTCTCTCTCTCTCTCTCTCTCTCTCTCTCTCTCTCTCTCTCTCTCTCTCTCTCTCTCTCTCTCTCTCTCTCTCTCTCTCTCTAACGTTACAGATTGGCGGAGACGGTCAGAAGCTCCTCGGGACTTGTCTAGCTGGGCTCTATCGTAACGCTTCCCATCGCCACTGACTGTGACCAAAACTTAGCATGTGTGTGTGTGTGTGTGTGTGTGTGTGTGTGTGTGTGTTGCTACGTCCTGAAATATCTCGAGTGCTGGAAATAGCGGACAAATGAGTAGCTTCGTATTCAGTTTATGAGCGGATACGTATGAGGAGATAACAAATATATATATATATATATATATATATATATATATATATATATATATATATATATATATATATATATATATATATATATATATATATATATATATATATATATATATATATATATATATATATATATATATATATATTTTTTTTTTTTTTTTTTTTTTTTTTTTTTTTTTTTTTTCACAGTACTTTAAATGTTATTTTTATTTGATTTATTGTTTTATTTATTGGTTTATTTTTTTAGAGTCTGACCATAAAGCTAACCGTGCAATCGCGATCATAAGTGGAGTAACATTATGCGTTCATTTCCACTGTTTACCATTTCCCCCTCAATCTTATGTCCCCTCATCTGCTGACAACCTTTAACTTACTCTCTATTATGTAAGGAGGAGGTAGACAGTCAGCAAATCACAGGACTTGAGAACAAAGGCAAGCATTAAACACATATGGAGTGAGTGTGGCACGTTAAATGACTTCTGACTGTGAGTGTGCAATGTGAATATATTGCAGATGATGCCACTTTGAAATCGGGAATCGCTGATAATAGGCTGTGATGGGCGTTGTCCGAAACCATTACTTGTCCCTCCAGCGGTCTCCTTCACACACACACACACACACACACATACACACACACACTAATAGGTCTTTGTGTACCTTGTCAGTTGATCTCGAATATTGTATAACACCTTCGTTGAGAAAAAGGAGGAAGAGAAAGTAAAGGAAAAGGAAAAGGAGACCGAAGCTACACAACTGTACTCGTATAACTCAGAGGAGAACTTTGAAGTGACTGAGGCAAACACCGAAGCATGAGATTAAGTCGGGTTAGGTTAGTAAATACCAACTTTATTCTATTTATGGTGGAATATTCGTGGAGGAATGTACATGAGTGGAATTCATCTGGATGGAGGAATTTTCATAGAAGCGTCCCAGGGAGCGGTCACATTCCAGTGGGAAAATACGTATATTGAAAAGCTCCTCTATTTGTTTATTTCTCTTTAGATCAGACGAGCTTTGAGATGCAAGACAAACAGACGCGTGAATTAACAGATGTGTCGTTTATAGATAACGCCACGCGAGCACAGTAATTCGTACATTCGTTACAGAACACTGCAAACCCTTTAGACAGCAGCAGTGTTTTTATATCTAACAGAGGCTTCATTCTCATTACATTTTGTCGTCTTAGCTCTTATATTTGACAGAATGTAGTGGAAGGTACTGGGGTTTTCAAGTGCATCTTATCTCTCATACTCAGCAGGTTGTAATGAAGATAACGAAGCTTTCAAGTGCGTTTTCATGACCGTATATATGAAAAGGATTCTGCGTAGTGGAAGGTACTGGGGCTTTCAAGTGCGTCTCGTCCCTTATTACTCATCGGGTTGTAATGGAAGATACTAGCCTTT
>NC_087192.1:8030000-8060000 GCF_035594125.1 Scylla paramamosain
GAGAAGGGTGGTAGAGTTTTTATCTTCAGAACTTCTACTTGGTTCTTCAGGTGCCGTAAGCCGCCCTTAGTGATAACCCGCCCTGCCCTGCTGCTTCAGAGAGCGGGAATGATGGGCCAGGGAGCCGTGACTAGGGTTGACATAGGGTTAGTGGCACCCTCTCCTCCTCCTCCTCCTCCCTCCTCCTCCTCCTCCTCCTAAAGTTATTATCGTTTTCTTTTCGGTCGTAATTACATTTTGCATTATAATTCGTAGATAATTAAGCTTCTTTTCTTTGACTGTTGTTTTTTTTTTTCCGTATAGTCAATTTTTCATTATCTTTTATTTTTATTTTTAGTAAAACAGAAAATAGATTACGGTCCCTTTCTTTGGCTTGTAATTATGTTTCTTTCAGGGTTTTTTTCCGGTCATTACTTTGTTTGTTGTTTGTTTTTTTTTCAGTATTTATGTATTCAGTATTTATTTTTTTTAATCTATGTAGTAGCAGTAAACTTTTAACGTAATGTATAAATGGTATGCTTCGTAGAATTTTCTTTATATTGTTTCTTGTTCTGTTACGAGTTCATTCGACTTCCTTTCATTGTACACGTGGCACTTCCTCTTCTTTCTTTTCCCTTGTCACCAATACGTATAGATTTTTTTTTTATTTGTTTAGCTTTTTTTCACAGTTTCATCCACCTCGTGTTTCCGTTTTCCTTACGTGTGTATCTTCTCATTTTCAAGCGTTTTTTGTCCGTCAATATGCAGTGTTTTCTGGATTACAAGTGATTACATTTTATCATCTTATTTTCCTTCTACTTTCTTGTCCTCCTTGGGTTTATGTTCGCCTTATCTTTTAATTCTTAGACGTTCTTTTCTGTCAATGCCACTGTTTTATTATTTACATCTCAAAGAACGTTTTTTTTTTTCTTCTTCTCTTCGTCTTTTTTTTCCCCTTACTATTTCATTTTCCTCAAGTTTTTTTTTTTTTTCGCCTTATATTTCTTATCGTAATTTTGAAGCGGTCTCCTTCACCAACATGGCACCCAATATCTTCCCTGTCAACATTATCATCACTTACGTACTGTACATCTAATAGAACGTGTTTAGTTTCATTTATATTTTCCCTCTGTTGTCTCATCCTCTTCATGTTCGTCTTACGTTTTTTTCTGTATCTTATTTTCAAACGTTTTCTCCCTCCCCCGATTTCGAGTATTTTCTGAATCACTACTGGCATTACTTACATTTGTTAAAACGTGGGTAAGTTTTTTTTTTTTTTATCTTTTTCTTCTTAGCTATCCTCATCCTCTTCTCGTTTCCGTCCATATTACGTTTTCATCTTAATGTCAGACCTTTCTCCTCCACCAGTATCCAGTGTTTTCTGTATTTCCTTTGATAACTACATTTATTATTACGAGTTTAATTAATTATCCATCTTTTTTTTCCACTGTTTTATCATTCTCGTGTTTTTCTTTTTTCTTCTTTTTCTTCTTCTTCTTCTTCGTCTTCTTCCCTCGCATTCCCTTCCGCCCTTCCGTCTTTTTATTCTTATTTTCAAGCGTTTTCCTCCATCAGGCGGCTTATCCATCATAGGCACGCTCCTGGCCGCTGCTCCTCCAAAGGGGCGTGTTCTCTCCTCCTCCTCCTCCTTCTCCTCCTCCTCGCATTTCCCTTCCCTCGCACACGCCCTTCTCTCGCACATTTTCTTCCTCCCAAGCGCCCTCCTCTTTCTCCACTTTTTTTTCTTTTTTACCTCTGTGGATCGGATTTCTCTCTCTCTCTCTCTCTCTCTCTCTCTCTCTCTCTCTCTCTCTCTCTCCTCTCTCTCTCTCTCTCTCTCTCTCTCTCTCTCTCTCTCTCTGCACACAGTTTTTAATTATTGTATTCGTTTCCTTTTCTTTATTTCTTCTTCTTCTTCTTCTTCTTCTTTTTCTCCTCCTTCTCCTCCCCCTTCTCCTCCTCCTCCTCCTCCTCCTCCTCCTCCTCCTCCTCCTCCTCCTCCTCTTCCTCCTCCTTCTCTCGTCCTCTGGAATCTATTTTCCTGCTCCCCTCCATCAGGCAAGAACAAAGTAACATCATTATAAGTTTGTTGAGCCGATGCACTTTCAGTAAAAAAAAAATGCAGCTTTCTCTTTACTCTTTAATCAATGCCTCGCTATTGCTTTCTTTCAAGTTTACGAAATGAGTGCGTATTCTTTATTCTCTCTCTCTCTCTCTCTCTCTCTCTCTCTCTCTCTCTCTCTCTCTCTCTCTCTCTCTCTCTGGTTAGTCAGTGAGCCGGTAGGGGAGAGCCAACTCGTGTCTGCGTTAATGAAACACAAACGTCCCAATCGCAGTATTGGTAATGATAATAGCAAATAATGATAATGAATAATAATAATAACAACAACAACAACAACAACAACAAAAACAACAACAACAACAACGACGACAACAACAACAACAACAACAAAAATCCACCCTCCTTCTTTGAGCTATTCTCGAGACCCGCACTACACATCGAGGAGAGAAGAGGAGAGGAGAGGAGAGGAGGGAGAGAGACGAGGAGAGGATGGGAGTGGAGAGGAAAGGCGCCGCGACGCTGAGAAAGCTTCCAGTAATGAAGGTAAAAATTGCAAATTGCCAAATGCGGGTTGTTTTGAACTGAAAATTTCCCTCATGAATGTTGGGCAAAGTGTGGGCTGAGGGAATTTGATGGGAGGAGGGGGAGGAGAGGGGAAGGGTGTGGAGGAGGAGTGGAAGGAGGAGGAGAAGGAGCAGAGGAAGGAGAAAAGGGTGTGGAGGTGGAGGAAGAGGAGGACAGTGACACGTGGAAAGAGAGAGAGAGAGAGAGAGAGAGAGAGAGAGAGAGAGAGAGAGAGAGAGAGAGAGAGAGAGAGAGAGAGAGATAAGCGCCTTTAGTACATCGGCGGCAAAAGTATTACGGGCCAGTGACCTGATAGACCCTTCCTCGGCTGCCTCTTAGCGTCTTCGTTGATGTTAGCACCTCCAGACCTTCTTTGACGCGCCGCCGCTGACTCGCGATTACGACAAGAGGTGGAGAGATGATAGCAAGTAATGAGTGGCAAAGTGAAGGAGGAAGAGTTTGTAAGTGTGAGAGAGAGATATGGCGGGAAGTACGGTTGGCTAGAGTGAGATCGAAGAACAGAAAGATAAAGACTGAGGGAGGGTTGGCAGGGAGTGTTGGTGTGTATGGGGAGATTGAAGGTAAGGGAGGAGAAAGGGGAGTCAGAAGGGAAGCGGATAGGAAGTTCACTATATATATAAATAATGATTAATGTACGGTAATCTTGTGTACTTAAAAGTATGTAGTGATATGCTTTGATGTCTTGTGTTTGTTTTTGTTCTCTTTAATCTGTTTCATCTTTATCTTTTCTTTTCTTAATTCCTCCTCCCCATTCGTCTTCTTTTTTTTTCCCCTCTTCTTTCACTTCAGGATTTCCCCTCGACGAATACCCTTCCTTTCCTCTCTTTTCCCATTCTTTTGCTTTCCTTCCCTCTTTCCTTTGCCTTCCTCTCCTTCCCTTCCCATCTCTAATTATTAATTGCTTGCACACAGTTTTGAGTGTTTGACGAGTGCGACAATGGAATTAATCACCAGCCAAGCACATTATCAGGATGACCAGTAACATGATAACGATTTGTTGATGGCGACATGCAACAATGATACCTCTCTCCACCCTCACTGCTGATGTTATTGTTATTTTTTATTTTTATTATTATTGTTGTAGTTGTTGTTTTTGTTGTTGTTATTGATGGTAGTAGTAGTAGTAGTAGTAGTAGTAGTAGTAGTGATGGTGGTGATGGTGTGTTGGTATAAGTTGTACTAGAGGCAGCAGCATTACTAGTGATAACAGTAGAAATAAAAGAAGTAGTAGTAGTAGTAGTAGTAGTAGTAGTAGGATGGGAACGAGATTGATAAGACTGATTGATAACAAGAAACAAACGTTGATTTGGTACAAACTTTATGTATTGAATATGTGTGTTTGCTATCGTTGTTGCTATTGTCGTTGTTGTTGTTGTTGTCGTTGTTGTTGTTGTTCGGCCATTTATCATTGCAAAAGTGTTTCCCGTTAATTACGTCTGCCGGAGAGAGAGAGAGAGAGAGAGAGAGAGAGAGAGAGAGAGAGAGAGAGAGAGAGAGAGAGAGAGAGAGAGAGATCCCTTAGCACTTCGATGCTCGCCACCACCAAGGGAAGAAAAGAGCGTAAATACTTTTTTTTTCAGGTGTGTGTGTGTGTGTGTGTGTGTGTGTGTGTGTGTGTGTGTGTGTGTGTGTGTGTGTGTGTGCGCGCGCGTGTGTGCTCTCCCCTAGCGCTTTGATATAACGTTAGAAAAGAAGAAATTTTTTGCCGTTTTCAAATTTTTACTATTCTGTACACGCATTGATATATGGTAATGGTTTTGTTGTTATTATTTTTTCTACATTTTCTGTGAGTAAAGTTTTCTAGATATAGTTTTATAATTTCCCTCCACCAGAACACTCCCTCCCTACAGCACGTAGCATTAATACATATACTAAATTTAACCTGAAGTATCTCTGGAAGCGAGATGAAAAATAAATAAATAAATAAATGAACGAAAATGATAAAACATTCTCATAAAAAATAACAGGATTTATTGCTTTGTTTATTTCAGCTGCAGGGATGAGGAAGTGAGGAGAGAGAGAGTGGGGAGGGGAGTGACGGGGAGGAGAGTGGGGAGACGGAGAGAGGGAACCGGGGGAGGGAAAGGTATCCGGTTGGGAGAGGGGAGGAAGAAGAGGGAGACAGTGGAGAAAGGAATTAGTGCTGAATGGGAGAGAGAAGTGAGAGGAGGGAAAAGGAAATAGCTCATAGAAAGGGAGGGAAAAGGGAAGGAAGAGGAAGAAAGGTGGAAAGGAGGGGTGGAAAAAATGTATGATAAACTGCAGGTGATTAAATGTAATATTGTTAATAGCAGCACCAGCACCAGTAGTAGTAGTAGTAGTAGTAGTAGTAGTAGTAGTAGTAGTAGTAGTAATTTGAGGATAACAGCAACAACAACATGTTCCATTGCTCTTCCTTGCTTCACACAGGTTCAAAGCTTCAGTGTCGCTCCGTCCCCCTGCCTCGACTCGGCTCGTACCAAAAGCTTCATTGAGACGATTTTTAGTCACACGAGAGTTTAAATCACCGCCATTAAGGACCAAATTAGCGTAATTAGGCGTGGAGGAGATTAAGAAAATGGAAATTCACTCCCCGTATTCTTTTTTTTCCCATTTTGGAGGCGTGTGTGTTGAGATAAAGATATTAATCGCTCCGGCCGCGTGCTGATTGCTGCCTTCCTTCTCTTCACTAATGGTTTTATTCACAGGGAGGTTGTACTAAAGAGAAAACTTGTCAATAGAAGCAGCATGGTGTTTATTTCATGCAACAAACAAGTGCTTCTTAAAACAGTCTCAAAAAAAAAAAAAAAAAAAAAAGAATGTAAATGCTCGTTGTTGATCTTTAGTCATGTTTTTGTGTGTCTGTGCCCTTTGCTACTTGCATGTACTACCTTTGACCCTACCATGTATTCCTGTCCTCTTGAAATTTGTTCCTCTTTAACTTTTTTTTATTTTTTTATTACAATGAAATGTGATAGATAAGCTGTTGATTGTGCAGCATATAGGATTTTGCTACATACACTAAATAACTTTCTAAATTTTGAGAGTTCGTTTTAATTGCTTTTGAATTCACAAGTGGCCAGTAACACTTTTCCGAAAGATTAGAGTCAAATTCTTCAGAATTCACAAATAACTAATAAAAAAAGAAAACAAAGTATTAGACAGGAAAGTAAACATCAACAGACCCTTAGATTAACTTCAGTACATGTCTTAGCATTACAATTCATTAAGTTCCCGCAAGATGAGACTTAATTAAGGGGCTTGTATCCTGCACGGGGAATCAAGGCGCGGCCAGCGAGCAGTGTGGCCTTAGTGGCGTGTTTACATCGCGCAGCGGAGTGTAGCAAGCGCCGCGCCGTGTCGTCATTAGCGGCGTCCCGGGAATCTCACGGCCGCCGGCGAAGTGGAGGCTAATAGCGATAGCCGAAAAGCATAACTTTGTTCTCGAGAAAGACGACCTACAGTACAGCCATTAAAGGTTATTCCACTCTGCAGGCAACCTCTACGTATTGATTAAGCGGAATTTATTATTTGTTTATTTATTTATTTATTTATTTATTTATTTATTTTTGTATTGTAATCTTTACAAAGTCTTTTCTTATCAGAAGTAGTTACGTAATTTTTTACTACACTACTTTCTCTTTTCTTCTTTTCTGGTCTTTTCTCAAATTTCGTTATCAAATGAAAATCCACTGTTTACAAAATAAATATATGCTAAATAAACCTGATTGTTTAAAAAAGAAATATCTATATACTCGTACATATAAAATCGCTTAATTTCACATGTCATTACATTTAACTCGTGGATAAACAGCAAACAGTGGCTCACATGACTCGATAGATGTTTACAATTTTGAAAGATCTCTGTTTCTCTGCTCCTGCACGCTGCATACCATTTTAACTCGTTTGGCTCGTCTGCGACTTAAAAAACTTACAATAAAGTGCGGAGCAGCGACTTCTTGCCTGTGTGTCAGAGGAGCCATGCTTGTTTACTGTCAACGGAAGTGCAGACGAACGGCTGTGCGTGTGTGGCGGGGCGCGCTCAAGAAATTGTCGATTTTCAGAAAGCTAACGAAAAGAGTTGACGGAAAATGTGCTATAGTGTGACAGCGCCTTAAGCAAACCTCTTCCCTTTCACTCACCCTGTCCAAACTTCTAACAAATGCCACTCACAGTTCTCTACACAACAAGTAAAGTTCGTCAAGGAATAGAGTTGCTTTACAATATGAGCCATAATTATTAACAAAGTCAGAAACTTAAGGGTATTTAAGTAAACTTCATTGTCTATAGAATCTGTACTAACAAAGTTGATACTGCAGCGCTACAGTCCTCAACGCGACAAGGTTTTCCGGAGAATGTCTATGTTTAATATCATCCACAACCATTACCTCAGTCAGAAGGTTCAGGGCAGGATGCGAAATTCATTGCCTATACGCTCTAAACAAAGGTGATGGTGTAGTGCTACAGTTTTCTACACGACACGCTTCTCCAGGGAACGTGTTTGTTTGATAGCTTTACGAGTATTTAATAGCTCAATCGGGAGGCTAAGTCTGCTCCTCTCCCAGTGCAAGATGTGAAATTCATTGTCTATACACCCCGCACGGACAGGGATGATGGAAGGTGATGGTGCAGTGGTGTGTATTGTGTTGGCGATAACTTTGTATATATATGTTTCTTGTTTCATGTTTCCCTACAGCAGAGCGTGAGGGGAGCAAGGGCTGTGATTGATGCTTTGACATTTTTCACACCTCTTTTTTCCTCTCTCTCCCTTTAACAAGAGTTTTACAGATGCCTGGCGAGGGAAAACAGGCGCTGACTGTGTAGTGAAGGGAACATTTTAACATTTCCTTCAGTCTTTTGTCCTCTCTCTCTCTCTCTCTCTCTCTCTCTCTCTCTCTCTCTCTCTCTCTCTCTCTCTCTCTCTCTGAAAGACACGAATAAGACCGCCCTGTATGTGTTCTCAAGACCCACACGGCAACTGAGGTGAGCAAGTACGTGCGTTGGCAGAAGTACGTGCTAAGTGGACACGACATTCCCTGATGGTACAGTGGTGTACAGTGCCTCTACTGCCGCCCCAAGGGTACACACACACACACACACACACATACACACACACACACACACATATATACACTTGTTATGTGTCTGGTAATTAAAGTGTGTGTGTGTGTGTGTGTGTGTGTTCGCTATAGAATCATTATTTATTTACCTTTTTTTCTTTCGCCTATAATTTTTACTGGCATTGTTGGTCATTGAAGTAGTCCTCTCTCTCTCTCTCTCTCTCTCTCTCTCTCTCTCTCTCTGACACACACTTCTATAAATACAATACAGAGAGAGAGAGAGAGAGAGAGAGAGAGAGAGAGAGAGAGAGAGAGAGAGAGAGAGAGAGAGAGACCAATCGAAACACAATTACTTCACCAATGCGCACAACAAGCTCCTTCCTTCCCCATGATACTTTACTGTGATTACCCAGTTATTAGCCAGAGCCTCACTATTCTCCTGCCCTTTGACCTCCTCTCTCATTCCTTTACCGTTCACTATCCTCCCTTCACTGACCCTCGTAGCCTGATGGTCATAGATAATACCGCGTCGTCTCTCTGCTGACCCTCTTAGTCTGGTAGTCCCGAGTAAAACGAAAGAGACAGAGAACCAATGGGAGACAAAATCAGGAAGCAACAAGGCAGTTTACGCCCTGAGGAGCTTCCGTAATGAGAGCATCAGTCGGGGTTTCTGTCCATAAATTTCAGCATTACGAGGAATTTGAGAGACTGTTACGACCGCCACATCCCCTGAAGGTCTTCCAGCCGCCGTCTTTGCATGACCTGTGCTCAGAAGCGCTTTGCTCTCTCTCATCACGACTATTTTCAAAGGCTACAGAGATGATTTGCTGGTTCTCTAGAGTGTTTCTCCTGTTAATAATATAGAAATTGTGTTAATCTTTCAAGAAATTAGTAAAAACACCCTTAAAAACTCGTGTAATTTTAACTACAGCCTTTTGAAAGTATTATTGATGCTGCCACAAGTCTTTCAGAATATGGTCCCGTGAGTGATAGACAGCGATCATCTCTTAATCTTCCCTCTTCTCTCAAGACCGCCACCCCTTCCCTTCCACCCCGCTCCCTCCTGTCCCCCTTCCTCCTCTTCCTCCTAACACTCACTCGGCCGCCTAATTCGGTTTCATTTCAACTTGATTCAAGAAACAATTAAAAGAAAAGATAGTGGAATCCGAGAGAGAGAGAGAGAGAGAGAGAGAGAGAGAGAGAGAGAGAGAGAGAGAGAGAGAGACTGCATCAATTTTATGGGTAATGGTAGCAGTAACAACATTAACAATAAAATTATCAATATCAGTAGCAGTATCCACAGCGTCAGCAACGGCAGCAGTAGTAGTAGCAGCTGTAGCAGAAGCAACAGCAGAAGCACCAGCAGTAGTAGAAGTAGCAGTAGTAATAATGGTGGTGGTGGTGGTAGTGGTAGTGCTGGTGATGGTGGTGGAAGGAGGAAGAAATAACCAGCAATATGAGGCCCAGCAACAACGCCAGCGGCAGCAACAGTCGCGGCAGAAACGTGTAATAATGCTCCTACTAAATTCTGAGGCATTGTTCCCCTGCAGTACAGATGCACGCACTTTTATCACACGTGCGTAGCGAAATTAAACAAGGTACTTTGTGTGAGAATAATGCAGGAAAATTATTAATGTAACCACAAAATCTGAAGCGGAAAGAAATGAGACGGAAACGAGAGAGAGAGAGAGAGAGAGAGAGAGTTTTGCATTTCAGGTCCTCCAGTTTAATATCCGAAATGCCACTCCCAGTAGTAAACTTGTGCAGTGATTGGAACATGATATATTTTTGCGTTACGAGTACACACTGTTTCCTTGCGTCAGCCGAGGGAGTGTAGCGGGCGTCCCCGAAACACAAGCATGAGGAAGTTAGATCCGATTACCTTCATTACAAATCGTGTGTGTGCGTGTATGTGTCTGTGTGTGTGTGTGTGTGTGTGTGGCTAGTTTACTGATAATGTCTGTCTCCTGTCAAGTCAAGGTTCGTGTCCACTTCGTCTCATATGTTATAAATAAATAAATGAGTTAATAGATAAATATGTAAATAATACTATACTTAATTAGATCTCTCTCTCTCTCTCTCTCTCTCTCTCTCTCTCTCTCTCTCTCTCTCTCTCTCTCTCTCACACACACACACACACACACACACACACACACACAAACGATTAATTTAAACCAATGATAATTCAGAAGTACACTCAACCTCATATTTTGATTGACTTGCGGAGACAAACATTAAAAATAAACAAATGAATAACTAAAGGGAAGAATTAACGTGACATCAGACTTTCCTTCGTATTATAAACCTAGCAGAAGAATAACACACATAACACTTTGGCTTTAACTAGATTTACTTGCCCAGTGCTTGTGAGAGGAGGTGTGTTTGCACTGCATGGTTACTGGTGACAGTCTGACTCACTCACTGCTGGTGGTGAGACAAGAGACAATGTGCTGCGTTGTTCAATGTGCAGTAAAAATGTAAGGGGGAGGATGTACTTGTGTCGGCTGAGCCAGGCAGGGAACGAAGCAGTAAGGACACTTGTACCACCTCGCTTCCTGCCTTCTCTCCCTCTTATTCTTCAGCAAGTAATGTTTAGCTTCTCAACAGTGCCTGGTTTGATTTACTGAGTTCTCGGCGTAGTTTTACACTCTACGTTCAAATTATTAGTGTATAGTGCGAATATCACCAAGCTTCTCTTACTTGCCTACCTACAGATATAACAGGGACTGACATGGAACTACTACTACTACTACTACTACTACTGCTACTACTACTACTACTACTACTACTACTACTACTACTACCATTACTACTACTACTACTACTACTACTGTATTAACAGAACTGCTTGTCTCGAATCTTAGTTTCTTAGTTAAGTAGACAGAGAGAGAGAGAGAGAGAGAGAGAGAGAGAGAGAGAGAGAGTGGGGGGATGAAGTGTATGTGTATGTGCGTGTGTGCCCACATAATCCCAGACACTACAGAGAAGTAATACTGGTTCTATTTCATTATTGCATTTATCTGTTTATACCACCGGACAGCTGTGATTGTGTATCTATAATGCACGTGAGGCGGGAGTGAGGGAGCCCCGCTGCGGGTGAGGGTGTGGGGGACTCAGATACTGTAAGGCTTCAATATATATATATATATATATATATATATATATATATATATATATATATATATATATATATATATATATATATATATATATATGATAGGGTTGGGAACAAAAGCCAGGGTCCAGAATCTCAATTTCCCACAGAACACTGAACTGCTTTCATGAAAACTGTTTCGAGGGACCGAGTCGAATCGCAGAGTCTTGTTCCGATACTCGTACCTCCGCCTGCCAAAAAAAAACCCAGTGGCTGGCGGCGCCTGGCGAGGAGAGGGTCTGTGTACACCGGTGCTGGCAGGGCGAAAGCCGGAAAAAGTGAGCGTTTTCTCTATTTTGTAACTTGGGTTTTCCACGGCGCTGCCCCTCCGTGCACCATACAGTTTTGAATCGAGTGTGTTATCAGTGAGGACAGGTGTTTACCCGGTGGTCTGGGCAGCCACACACAAATAGCCATCCTTTCCTAACTCCTCGCCGGTGTTAGGGATTAGAGGCGATGTGACTTTTGGGTGAGCGCGTCAAAGAAAATCTTTACGAAACTGAGAAAGCTGATGCCTAGTTATGGCAGAGGGAGAAAGGCGACGTTATTTCGTAATCCCGCCACGAGACGCACCTTGTCAACCGCGGCAGTAGTCTAAAATATAAATATACGCTCGACTTTGGGCATCTCTGGTCCACCTCCCGCTGTGCGTCACTTCACCACTCGAGTAAAGAAGTTTCAGTGCTTAATGAAGACGTGATAGTAACGATGGAAACGACTATTACTTGTATTTAACTTCTCGCTGAAATAACTGCACAAATCAAGCATGGAGTGGATGTACGAGACCTATAATCCGACAACACAACGATACATAACCTCAGATGTACGATAATTAAACCAACATTCAGAGCGAGTGTCCGTAACAAGGGAACTAGATGATGCAGGGAAAAAGATACAAAAAGATCCTTAATGAAGTGAATTTTGGGAGAGGAGTGAATGAAGGAAAACAGGGGAAGGAGGTACAGAAGAGGAGACTTCAAGAGAGAGGGGGGAGAGGAGAAGAGGAGGTGGGGGGGTATGCAGTAAATGGGCGAGTACACTCTGAGAGCCTCGCCTAGGTAACCCGTCTGTTTAGAATGGGCGTGGGGGGAAGGGATGCGCTTAAAATGGGCGTCGGGAGAGGGAGGGGAAGGGAAGGGAGGGGACGAGAGAGAAGGCTGGTTATCTACTACTTCCCTCCCCATCATCCCTTCGAGACTGGATCAAAGGCAGTTCGGGTTCCTCTTAGTCGCGGCGTCTCGTCCCTTTTCTCTGCAGCAAATAAGGGAGACCATCGGAAGGCCGCCTCTCTTTCTTTTCCCTTTTCTTGTCATCTTCATTCTCCACCGCCGCCGCCTCCTGCTTTTCTTTTTCATCGTCATTCTGTTTGAGTTTTTTTGTCCCTTTCTTGTGTTTTGCTTTGTGTGTGTGTGTGTGCGTGTGTGTGTTTAAGCTTTTGTTCTTTGTCTTATTTAAAGTCGCTGTCGCCGTGGTCGTTTTCTTTCTAATAGTTTTTTTCTTCGTCTTCATCTTCCTCTCGTCTTCCCTCTTCCCATTCCGCTTCCCGTATTTCTCGTCCTCGTTCCTTTTCCTGCAGTTCTCGTCCTCGTCTTCCTCCTCTTCGTCGTCGTCCTCTTCGTTCGCCCCCTCTTCCCCTTCGTAGTTCTTATTTGTCTTCCTCCTCTCCTTCTTCCTCTTCGTAGTTCTTTTGTCTTCCTCCTCCCTCTCGTCTCTCCGTTTAACCAGTTATGTTTTTCCTTCCTGTTTTACTACCACCACCACCACCTACTACTACTAAGCTGTGACGAGTGAAGTGAATGTGGCGGAAACAGTTCGTCGATTTGGAAGGACACTGAATACGCAGAGACTGTGCAGGAAACCTCGTAGTGCCACGCTTGTTAGGGTGCTTGTTATAACATTGTTCATAATTACAAGATTAATTGTTCAGGATTACTAATGTTTTTGTCAGTGTGTGTGTGTGTGTGTGTGTGTGTTTGAGAGAGAGAGAGAGAGAGAGAGAGAGAGAGAGAGAGAGAGAGAGAGAGAGAGAGAGAGAGAGACGTATTCTATTCACACTTCAAACCACTAGTGCTGAAATCTACATAAAAAAAAAAAATCAATAAGTAAACAATGTAAAGACGATGCTTGCAAGGAAGTAAAGAACGCCTGCAACATTTACTGGCGATTACCAACACTGCAAACCACTTCGTTCTGTACACAGTGAATGAAGCGAACTAGGAGATGAAACAATGATGCGCCGTTCCCCCTCCCACCACCACCATCACCACCACCTCTTCGCACATCCCTTCTCCCCCGACGGCTTAACAGTTACCAGTAGTGATATGCGGGGAGTGCCGAGGTGCGAGTCAGTAATTGTTTCACTGTATGACTGGTTTTATGACTGCTAGTGTTACGAGAGGCTTGGTGCACATGAATGTTGTACGAATAGGCCCTCTCTCTCTCTCTCTCTCTCTCTCTCTCTCTCTCTCTGAAGCCTGTGGTATTTTTATTATTTAATGGACAAATTCCTTTCATCTTATCCACTCAACTCCTCCTCCTCCTCCTCTTCCTCCTCCAACCTCCCTTTACTTCCTCGTCCTCCTCCTCTTCCTCCTCGCTACAGCGGCTGCCCCTTTTCAAGATATTTGCATATCAACACGCTGGCCTTTTGATTTCTTAGAGCACAACGGCGCCCGTCTCTTCCCTCCTCTCTTCTCTCACTTTCTTTCCTTCTGTCATCATCTTTCCTTTCTTTCCATCCATCTTTTTTTGTTATTATTGTTTGGGGTTAGTAAAAATTTTGGTCTTAGTTCCATCAGTATTTTCATTTGACTTCCTTTTCTCAGATTTTTTTTTTCCAGTACCATGAGGTTTCTTTTTCTGTTTTCCTTTTTTCCATTATTCTCCTCCTTCCTCCTCAGTTTAATATTACCAATTCTATATATTTTAACGTAATTTTGCTCCCTTTCTTTTTATCTTGGCTTTCCTTCATGAATTCTTACTATTCTTTAGTTATGCTTCATCGTTAGTTTTCTTTAAAAGCTCATTTTCTTTCATTTATGCACCACGTACGTATTTGTGCTCAGTGATCTGTTATTTCCGCTTTTTTTTCGGATGCAATATATTAGTCTTCCTTTTTCCTGTCATATTTGTATAGTACATATATACATGATTGCTTTCCTTCTTTTTTTTTTTTTTTTTTTTACATTCCTTCCCTGTTCTTCGTCTTCTCTTCTTTCTCCTTTTTTCCTTTCATCATCAGTTCGTTATTCTGGCAGTCTAAACACCAGTTATCTATTTGGCTCGAGGCTCTTCCTGGCACCTTTGCACTACACATGACACACACATGTGATCACTTATTTCTTTCATTATTCATCCTCACCTTAGTAGTAAAGGTTGTGATATCGGTAGCAAAAAATTGTCTTCCATCATCAGATACAATGGCAATCAACAATTGTGCCAAAACCCGAATGCACTGCCACTAACTTGTCTTTTTATTCCCAGACGTGACTTGTCCGCGAGATGACTACCAGCGGGATACGAAACCGAAAATCAAGATGCTGCTTCAAAAAGATATGAGTAACTTTATAGCACGGGTTTCGAAAACGGGAAGGTGAGTTTCAACTTCTCGTTTATTTATTCATTTTTGAGGTGTGATATTTGAGGCTAAGGCATTTGGATCCCATTCAAGATCAGTCATTGTTACAGATATTAGAAATGGGTATATATAAATTTAGATATTAAGTAGATGCAGATAAAATAATGGACAGGTACATCATTTGCTTGGTGCCCATTTGTGTCCTTGAAGACTAAAGCTCTAAAGACAAAATTAATAACTGGAGGTTTCATCACTGGTGGAAATTCATATAACTGTTGCAATTAATTTTCTGCAGCCAACAGGGGGAAAATATGAACATAACCAGTTTTAGCCTGACAGGAAGGCCTCGCTGTCATTACTGGTAACACGAGGGAGCCCACTAAGTCTAATTGCCCCACTGTGTACCTGTAATGTGAGGCAACCTCTCATTAAGTGTTGAACATATTTATGCAAATGTTCGTCAAGTGAGGTGAGGGACAGGGAGGCTCTGAGGTGCCACTCAAGTTACCGTCTGTCATATTAATTGATAAAAGCGCAATGATCACTTAACCACACCATAAGCACTCCTGTGTGTGTGTGTCTAATTCAAGGTCTTGTAGAGGCCATCAGGTTTTCAAAGTAGGCCAACAAAGCTGCTGATGTTTTGTTCTTCCTTTGTTTTTATAGTATGGTAATTTAAGTGGTTTCACAAACTCCATTATGAATCTTCATTTGTCAGTTTTTCTTATTAACAAATACATAACAGCTAGAAATTGGGATGCACTTAACCCTGTCATGATGCATTGGGGGTAAGTTCTCAGTGAAGAAACACACCACTATTTGTGGTGTATTACATAATATTCTGCAATGACTGAATGGAATGAAAGGACAGACTGGTAGAACCTGATATTTTATTGATCTGATTTCCAGCCAATCCTGTTTGTACAGTTTCTAAATATTGGATATGATAAGAGGAATAGTAATTCAAGGCACATGAAATAATGTACACAGTACAATGTCAACAGTTAAATGTCTCAAGCCTCACACCCCAGATGGTATAAGAGGAGTATAAGAGGGAGCCACCAATCTGAAAGAAAGCTTCATATTTTGGAATGAGTAAAATTGGTCTTGTATTTCAGAATGTAGGAGTTGGGAAGACATTGCATGTCCTCGCATTCCTCCCTCTCTGCACAAACAAGCTGATGAACAAGGAAGTGTGTGTACTGAGGAGGACTTCTGGCTACTGGAGCCTCCAAGCAAGACTGGTGAAGTCTGAGGAGGAAACCAGAAAATGAGCAATATACCGAGTAGGATCAATGTGCACTGCTCTTTCATGACACACGTAAGTTGAAGTAGTTGACAAGTAAGATGTACAAAAGATGTTGGAAATATCAGTCTTTGTATAAAGATGAGATTCTTGCTTTGATGATATTGCTGTGAATAATTTGGGATCAATTCTCTTCTCATAAAGGCCCAAGGGGTGAAGACTGTGTGTGTGTGTATGTGTGTGTGTGTGTGTGTGTGTGTGGGAGGGGGTGGGGAAGTATTTGTGGAAACAGGTGTGGATGTCTGTGCTGGCTATTATATTATATATAGAGATAGTGATGGGACAACTTCTAGAATAAACAGTGAATTTTCTGTTGATGTACTAATATTTGTATAGGCCTGGCAGCTTCCTCTAGTGGTGGTTGTCCACAGGAATTATGAGGACATGTATGTACAAAAACATCTCTCTATCAATGTCATCCCTTGCACTCTCTCCAGGAGGAAGCAGCCAATAAACTATAAGTAGCATAAGACAAGGAAGATTGTTGATAACTTCAATGTAGCTTAGTTAACTCTAATCGTGTTAGCAGCCACAGCAGCACTTCATTATGTTTGTAAGCTCCTCCCTGTTCTCAAGGTTTTTAAAATACGTGGCTATCTCTGAAAGTATCATGATGCCGTGTGCATATTCTTCTACAGGTAATCCTTTTGTACATTTGCTTACAATACTGCTCAGTACTATTATTATTCAAAAGATGCTTGAGGATATAGAGGAATCTTATGAATATTGTCATGAAATGAATGCAGCAAAAGCTGAGTGAGGTTGGAGTGAATCTGGATTTTTTATTTTGTCATACCCTCCTAAATACTCCCACCCAATACATCATAAACACGCACTCACTGAGACCATTACAATCTATTTCAGCATTTGAATTCTATGGAGAGAGAGCAGAAGACACGAAAACACTTGCACAAGAGAATAAGCATAACAGGGTCCCTGTAACAGAACCTGAAACCAGAATTGTGGAAAATTATCAACACCCACACCCCATCCTGGCGGACATCTCACATGAAGACCCCACTCTTTTTTCCTAAAGGGTTCTTATGTATGTATAGAAACCCACAAATTGTGCATCTACAACAACTGCTTTGTTTTCTTTCCCCCTTCCCAGTATCTCTGATGCTCGGATCCCTCCAGCAGCAACGCCTCCTCTTCCCCTCCTCCCCTAAGTGGATTTTAGGCCACAGGAAAAGAACTCTTCATGTCAACTAACTCTCCCTATCCATATTTTCTCGGAAACCTCCTTGCTAACCTCACACTTCATTCATTCACATTTTACTACTCCTTTATCTTATCTTGTATCCTACCACATTCTAAGGGTCTTTTCTCTCTATCAGCTTATCATCTTACACTTAAGTGGCTTTTCTCTCTATCAGCAGCCTTATCATCCTACACTTTTTCTACAAACTGCTTACTTTCCTCCATCCTCTCAACATGGTCATACCATCCATCTCTGTGGTTGTTTCTCACCCATTTCCACATTACATCCACTGCTGCTCACATGACATCTCTAAGGCCTTCCTTAAGCATTTATCTCACATATTATATATATAGTCTGTAGAAGAAAAAGGACATATTCACACTGCAACACAAACCAGATGCAAGGAAGATTCATTTTCCATTCATGCCCACAATTATTCCTTCTGCATCTATCAGTTGCCTAACAACATCCATCCATCCCATTCATTATCTCTCCTTAGCTTTACACTTCTCTTATCACGTTCAGTTCTCTTTAACTAAATGTTCCTCTTCCTTTCACTTTACAAACCTAAATCATCATAACTTCCAATCTGCTCAATAATTCAACTCCTTCCTCACTCAATCCAAATGTTACCTGGATGTCGTCTCGTCTCCGTTACATTTAACCTCTTCTCACCTGCCCCAATATTCCATGTCTGTCATACAAGCCAATTAATACCATAATTACTTAATCCAGCCCTCTCTATACGCTTGCATCAAAAAAGTGACCTACAGCTGGACACTTTTTAATCTCAAACCACCATATTTTTTTCAACCCACCACATTTTTTCTACTTCGAATTATTCATACTAAACTTCACTTCCACATCTATTCCTCCGTCCTCATCTTAAAGAATTCAACACTTCTGTTAGGAGGCTGACACCTTACTCAAAAGAAAGACATCTCAAACACACTGACACCTTACTCAAAGGGAGGACATCTCAGAAACGCACTATCTTAACAAGCATTCCCTCTTATCATTGCCTCAGCATCACAGTGGGAGAAATGAAATATCCTCACAGATACACAGAACAGACAATTTCTGCAGCAGTTGGCTTAACCCTGCTGCACCATAACAGACCCATACCTCCTGCACACACAAATCTATCTATCAATTTGACCTGATATAGGTTGCCAAGGATGTTCATGCATTCACTGTTGCTCTCCATTCATCCCTCTCACACACTACAACCATTCCCTGCTTGCTCCACATATAATTCTCTCTCTTCAGTGGTACAGTAAACAACTGTAGGGGGGCAATTTCAGGCTATACTACCTCATACCACCTGGCTCAAGCTCATTTTCAGCAGTTCCAGTGCTGCACTAGTCAGCCATATTGTCTTGCATGCACTGATTGTTTTCTTGCAATGTGGCTCTTTGAAGTGAAGGAATTATGATGAAAGGCACCTGTAAATTATTCAAAAGTTTAACCATGACAAAATATATCACTATACATTTTCTATATGCCACATTCATGAAACTAATAACTCTCAACATTATTGAAAACCATCACATACAAATTGACAAATATAATATTTATCAAATCAATTTCTTTCACAAACTACACTTACCCAGTTCTCCAGTCAAGTCTGACAATGATCCTTCAGCCTTAAGCGTTGTCCACTGTATTTCCTGCCCAGCTAAGTTTCCCTCACTAGCTATTGTAACTTAAACTCTGACATGCCCTTGTATGGTTTTCTTTTCTTTCTCACTCCTATCCACACAGCCTGGTCTGACTGGGTCTGGTGTCTTCTGCTAATATTAACCTGCCCTTACCCTCCATTCTACAACATGACCACCAAAGCTGCTGTGTATGCATTTGAATCCATGACTCAATCCAGTTTATTCCACCCCATTCTCTGGGATGGAGAGATACACAACAGTAAAGTGACATTACAACCTACATACAGCCACATGGTAATGACAGCTTTGATAATCATAGGATGATTCAAATTTTTTTCAAGACTGACATCCATTTTCAATTTCCCTTTCTGAAGAGAAGAGGCATACAAATAACTGCTACAAATTTGGTAAACAGTAACAGCACACACACATTAAATACACTCCTCATATTGCATTCATACACTTTCACCAGTTAGATTATATTCAACCTTAAATAAACTTATTTACCAGAATATAGCAGTCCTTCCCACTCACCATAAAGAAGAGCAGAGCAACACCAAGGACCTTGATGGCACCACTAACATCCCTGCTGCTGTCGCCATGCTGAAAGAGAGTAAGATTTAATTAACAAGCTCTACATATAAAACACTGCTTCTCATATATGGAAAGTAAGGGATTCCAGACAACAAATTATTTAGGGAGAATAAAAGGAATGCAGCCATTTGTGTACTCATGGAAGGACAAGAAAGATGACCTAAGGGAAATGAAGAGTTAATGTATTGATAAATATTTGAGTTGGAAGGAAATCATGGAAGGACAAGAAGCACTTAAGGAAATGAAGAATTAATGTGATAAATATTGAAGTTGGCAGCTGTAGTTTTGTTTCTAATCAGAAGACACGCATAAATACATTGTAAAAAAAATAATAAATAAAAAATTAATAAATAAATAAATTGTAAAAAAAAAAAAAAAAAAAAAGAGGCCATTAAAAGTATCTACAGAGAGAGAGAGAGAGAGAGAGAGAGACTACTCAGGATGATAGAAAAACAAGATTATACAAATTTAGGAGACTTATGAAACACTACAATATTTTAAACCATGTATAATTAATTATCTAATACGTAACTCTTGGAATACAGTAACCTCTGAACATAAATAATGACAGAGAACATCTATGACTTTATAAACTATACTGAAGTAATAATGTGCAAAAGTAAACTTTCAATCTGGCACCATAAGTAGTGACAGGACAGACAAGGCCAGTGTAAACCACTCAGGTCTTGGTGGTCATGTGGAGGCTAACACATTAGTTTCCATAATATGCAAAAGTAAACTTTCAATCTGACACCATAAGTAGTGACAGGACAGACAAGGCCAGTGTAAACCACTCAGGTCATGGTGGTCATGTGGAGGCTAACACATTAGTTTCCACTCTGGTTGTGACCCTAAATGTAATCCTGGCCTGACTCACTACTGAATGAATGTATATGTAGTCATTTTGATATGCTTCACTCATTTGTAACATCACTTCTGAGACTATCCAGCAACATTTCAGGAACATCCAAGGCTCCACATTACAAGAAAATACACATACATAGGTGCACATACCTGATTGAATGCAAGCAGCTGTGGGGTCTAGGTGATGCCATCAGCAGGGTGAGGCACCAGACCCATAGTGTTGCTGGTGTTCATGATAGCACACTTTCCTGCAAAGAATACAACTTTGAACAAAAAAAGTATGCAAACAAATACACTGGTAAAAAAAATTCTGCATCAATTTTCAGGTTCTGGCAGCGACTTTCTTGGCTTAAAGAATACAGAAATAATGTTTCAACAATAAGACACTGAATTGAACTGCAGTTGTTGAATGCATGGATGAAAACCATATTAAAAACTATGAAATATTATGATTTTTTTGCTTTAAACATCACAGTCAATATAGTAGATTAGTACCAGAAACATACACACATCAATAAATGTATAGCCTCTGTCTTCACAAGCATGAAGTGAATGATTTTAAAATGTAGCAAAAAATCAGCCTATATCAAATAGATTCATTAATTTCTATAATGTACAAGGCAGCAGAAGCCAGGTGAGGTGAAGTGCAGTGCAGTGCAGTAAGGCAACCATTACATCAGAGTTTACCTGCCCACCACCATAAAGGCTCATGATCAAATATATGTAGTATGTAGAATCTTTTCAGTAACATACACAAAAATTTATACATAAATATCCATAAGTGCACTATTTGCGCACACACACACACACACACACACACACACACACACACACACACACACACACACACACACACATAAAAAAATAAATAAATAAATAAATAAATAAAAAATAGTCAATATAAAAAAAAAGAAACAAAAATGTCACTTGGGAGGCAACACAAATCAACAAACTTTAAACAAATGCATGCTGTACTGTACAAGAAGCCCCATGACCCAGGAAAGCACAGTGTAGCTCTAAATCATTACATGAAGTATTCAGCAAGCACTTCCCCAGACTGCCCCACTTTCAATTTCAAAAGACTGTCACTAAACATCCACCCAAGGAGTGCATCCATTTCCTCCATTTCCAATATGCTGTGCACTTTACCGGAAGGATGAAAATAAGACGTGCATTTCGTGCAACAAAACTATGGCACAGTTTGTCCACTCATAAAATAATCACAGGACCCAAGAACACAGCAGCAGAAGACAGCAAGATACAAAGTGCTGTGGTGGACTGTGACTCACTGAAAAAAGGCCAATGAGATGGACAGTGACAACATTCAACTTAATCTTGTTTGTAAGTGTTGCATAAGTGGAGCTTTTCACACGCAAGACACTCCGTACACGAGCTGCCAAGGTCTTTGGATGAAATCCTTCTAAGAATAATTTATAAACAATACAGAGCATTCCACTAGAGGGTTACCCAACCTGAGATACATGGTGTCCAAGAACATGAAGGAAGAGAATAGATGTGAGTATTAAATAAGAGACAGAAGTTTGGAAAGCCATGTCAAGCTGAGAGGAGTTAGGTCTTGAGGCATCACAGGCTATCAGATTTCCAATGTTGGAAAGCCATGTCTAGCTGAGGGGAGTTAAGTCTTGAGGCATCACAGACTATCAGATTTCCAATGACCAATTCAGAAACCACAGAAAAATGAGGGTTTAGGTGTTCTGTAGTAGATATCTCTTTCATTTGGCCTAACTCAGCTATAATTAATAGCATCTACACAAACAGATCAACTGATCTTCACACACCTTATACTGGAGACTGAGGAGGTTGATACAGCTGGCTTGTATACAGGACGTGCTGAGTGTTTTCATTTTCTGGGTAACTAACAGTCCTTTTCCTTTTCAACACATCGACAGCTGTTTTTGTTTGTTTCAGCAAGGAAATAACTTGTAGAACATCGGAGACACTTGCACCTTGTTGCCATGTCATGACCTCCTGGATTCTGTATCAAGTCATGAATGGTCTGTGGTCTGACTATGAATTCCTCTGCTGCTTACAAAATGTTCATAGTGGCTGACAATCTCTTTACTCTGGCTTGAGTCTCACAGTTCATGATACACACAATTCATCAAGATAAACAGCACCAACGGTATCATGCAAAAAATCTGATTATAAACTGGACACTGACCATACACTGCTTCTACATTCCTTGAAATTGCTCTTGAAATGTAGTAAAGGACCACAACTTTTGTCTCAAGACCTTTCATGCTTATTTTTCAATATCTTTACTTATCCTCTTTTATGCTGCTCCACTATGAAGAAAATATAAGAGAAGAAAAAACATGCAACATTGTAGGAGCTTTTCCTGCCTTGCCACTCAATTGTCCACACTCTGGTGGCTGTCCTGTCCCCCATGGTTTCAATCCAGCTGGGTGTGGGTATGGCAGATTCTTTCCCCTTTCACTGTGAAAAATGTGGTTGCTGTCTGACTTGTTTGTGTGAACATCCTGACAAAGGTTCAATACCCCATACAGCCCCTTAGGGCCAATTTATTCCACCTTCAGCTCAAATTCTCTGATTCCATGAAACTCCAAGGCAGAGCATCATGCCACCAACAGCAGTGAAGATCACAATGGGGATTGCCCTAAGACCTCCAAGAAAGGCTTGGTTACATATTATCTTAGCAATAAGCTGATCTAAATAGAGGGAACTGACATATAGTGGCAGGATAGTGGAGGATGACCAAAATCCAATGAGCCTTAGTAACATTGGCCTTATCAGTAAAGCCATTGTACTTTTGTTCCCTGACAGACATTCAATCCCCAATGAAAACCTCTCACAGTGAACTTATCCTGCCTTCAGGTAAATTTCCCAGTGTTTCCATGGTGCCCCAAAGCAGGCCACTACACCCCACAGGGCTATAAGGTTTACCCACTGTGTAGAAATTACATTAAGATTAGTTAAGTTAGCTAATTCACCAAATTCTTTTCTTAATTATATAGGTGAAAAATAGTCTCCAAGAAGTTAAACCTTATAAAACAATGAAAATAATACAGAAAATAGTCTAGCAAAAATGGATTAATGATCATTAGTAAATATTAATGGACTTCCTTACCAATATTGTTGTAATCTGATTTTCATTCCCCTTGTCCCTTTCATATATCTAGCTATGTAGTGTATCCCACCCTGCCTCTCCTAGCCTTGCTGACCCTGTCAACCTTGCCATTAGCATTCACTCAGCAATATGTTATTTCAATATTATCATTAGCCGTTTCCGTTTTTTTTTTTTTTTTTTTTTCAACGCTCAACCAGGAATGCCTACCTGCAGCTTACTATTGTACTGTCACACTCTATCTCCCATCAGTCCCATCACTGTTTTGATTTTTGTTCTCCTTCCTGCCCATCAAGTGTTTCCATTTCTTATGTTCCAACTCAACCAGAAATGTTTACCAATGGCATTTAATTCCTCTTTTTCCCAGTTTCCTCCAGTCATTCCAGTACTGTCACTTCCTGTCTTCTCTCCTGTCCTGTTCAACCCCGACCCCTTCCCGTCAGAAACGAATTTGCGATAAAAACAAAAAGCAGAGTAATACAAAACAGACCGAAATGTAAGTTTGGCACCTCACAAGTCCCTTTTCTGGGACTGGCATCTTTGAGGGCTTTTTTTTTTTATTTTATTGGATTTTTGTTGCCCTTGGCCAGTGTCCCTTCTACATAAAAAAAATAAATAATAAATAAAATAAAATTAATAAGTAACAGCAGTAACATTCACTGGCCGCCACGCCCCACCACCTACCCACAAATACAACCACTTTATAAAAAATGCATAAAATAAGCAATATATATATATATATATATATATATATATATATATATATATATATATATATATATATATATATATATATATATATATATATATATAATAAACCTTGACAAAACCCAAGTTTCACACACGTGACTAAACCCTCAACTCACCTGCTATTTCCTCGTCTCCCAGGTGTTCTTTGCCTGTCTCTAATAGGAGGTACACAAAAGGTTATAAGCCAATCAGTCACTGGGTATTATACAGGAACTTAAATTACTTGACTGACAAAATGGCACCTGATCTTGATCTTGATCTTGATGGTACAGGTGGCACAGGATCACTCCTGAGCCAGGCCTTTGGATCGGCAACTCCTGTAGAAAGGGGGAAAAAAAAAAGGAGAAACGAACAGCATCCTCTATCCTAATTGTTCACCACATCTTAATCGTGATCTTGATCTTGATCTTGATGATACAGGTGGCACAGGATCACTCCTGACCCAGGCCTTTGGATCGGCAACTCCTGTAGAAAGGGGAAAAAAAAAAGAGAAACGAACAGCATCCTCTATCCTAATTGTTCATACACCTGGCACGCCACATTCTCTCCAGAAACTCTTTCACCGCCTCAATCATCCTTTCATTCGCCTCTCTACACAGTCCCAGCAACAACACCATCCATTCCTTTCCTGTCTTCTCCACTCTTTCATTCCTATCATGCCCTAACTCAGTCAGTATCACTTGCATCATCTCATTCCTGTCTCTGGCATACTGCACACACTCCAGCACCACATGTTCCACCGTCTCATCCTCTCCCATGTCACACATCTGGCACACTTTGCTGCGGGACTCAGACCACCTGTAACTCCTTGCATTCACATCCATACACTGTGCCCTCGCTCGGAAGAGAAGATCACCACCCAGGCTTCCATCATACCACCTTTCATACCTCGGGGCCTCTTTCTCCTTGTACCATTCCAGGGTCTTCTTTCTTTCCATCTCATTCTTCCATTCATTCAGTCCCACACATTTCACTTCTTTGTCTATCTCATTCTTCCATTTTCTCACATCCCATTCGGCTCCCACTCTTCCTCCTCTTGTTACCACCCATTCACGCTCATTTTGATTCCTACCAGCCATTCTTATCGCCCACACAACTTGCAATCCATTCCTGTCTGTCATTCTCATGCATCTCTTCCTCCATTTGCTTCCACTTTCATTCCACAGGTACACCTTCCTTGCTATTCTTGCATCATCCATTCTCTCAAGCCTAATCTTGTACCTAAGTGTGGCTTTTGTCAGTCTTTCTCTGAAGGTGCTCCATCCCATGTCACCTCTCAAGGCTTCAACTGCTGTGCACCTCGGTGCACTCAGTGCCATCCTTGCTACTTTGTTCTGGCCCACTTCTAACTTATCAATTTCACTTTCATTCCATGCAATCACATCCATACCATACATTATACATGGCACAGCCACACTCTTCCACACTTCTCTCAACACATCATACTTACTTGCTCTCATCCTTGCCGCGCTTCCCAATCGACCTACCCACTGGTTTAGCATACTTATCTTTTCATTCTTTGCCTTTGCACACCCACTAGGACTCATCCACATCCCTAAGTACTTGTATTCTTGCACCTGTCTCAACTCATTCTCTCCAAGTCTCCATACCACATTACTTTCATCCTCTGATCTATTCACAATCATTACTTTGCTTTTCTCACTGCTAAACCTTACTCCAAAGTCTTTACCATAGCCATCCACTACATCCAACAAACTTTGAAGCTCATCTGCCAATTCACTCATAACAACTACATCATCTGCATAAAGGAGCACACATACTTTATCATTCCCCACACTTACCCCTACATTCATTCTTCTCATCCTGGCTGCTAGCTCCTCTGTATACAGGCTAAAAAGGGTTGGTGACAATATACAGCCCTGCCTAACTCCTCTCTCACTCTTCACCCAGTCTGTTTCTATGTCTCCTAGCCTGTATCTAGCTCTTGTGTCCACATACATACTTTGCACTACGTTAACTATCTTTGCACTCAATCCAATCTTTTCTAAGACTCTACCTAACATTTCTCTGTTCACTCTATCATAAGCTTTCTCTATATCTAAAAAACCTAGGTACAATTTACCCCCATCCTTCTTTTTCTTCTCAATCATTTCATTCACCACAAACATATTGTCCTCAGCTCTCCTGTCCCTACGAAAACCATTCTGTTCTTCACCCAGCACTCCAGCTCTCTCAATCCATTTACACAGTCTCTCATTCAACACTGCACTGAAAACTTTACCTACTGTATTCACTAATGCAATTGGCCTGTAGTTCTTCAGCTCATTCTTACTCTTAAATCCTCCCTTATGTAACAGACACACTCGGCTCTCATTCCACTTCCTTGGCACTCTCTCTTCATCCCACACTCGGTTGAATAACTCAGTCATTCTGTCTATTACTACCTCCCCACCATTCTTGTAGAACTCATAGGGTATATCATCTGGACCTGCTGCCTTGCCATTCTTCTGCCTTCTCACACACCTCTCCACTTCATCCCTACTGATTCTTTCATCCAGTTCATCTGCATTCTTCCTTTCCAGTGTTACACATTCTTCTCTCACACTAAACATCTCACCTACCCCACCTACTTCTTCCCAGAACCCTTTGATTGCCTCCCTGATTCCATCCTTCTCTGTTATAACTACACCCTCCACTTTTAGACTCTCCACACCAACACTGCCTGACATATTCTCACCTCTCATGAACTTGTACCATTCACGGCCACCTTCCATACCTTTCTCCCTTAAAGATTGAATCACGCTCCATTCACTCTTCACTTTAGCATTCATTATCATTCGTCTCGTCAACCGCTGCTGCTTCACATACGCTGCCCATGCATTCAGATACTCATTCTCTGCCTCATCGCTTTCATGCCTCTTTTTCCTCAGCCATCTACACTGTCTACTCATTCTCTTTCGCTCCTTCCTAGCCGCTCTGATTTCATCATTCTACCATGGTTTACATACATTCTTTCTTCTACCTACTCTCACAAACCCTATCTGGTTCTCAGCAGCACCCCTCACGTCCTCAACCAGTTTCTCATTCAGATGCTCCACGTCATGCACACTTTCGTCGTCCCAGCTTCTCTCACTCAGATCAACCTGAAAGTTCTCCCACCCTGCATCTCTCAGTCTCCACTTCTTTCTCTTACTTGCCACTTTCACTTCATTCCCACCATGCATCAAGCACTCCACAACCAGCATGTTGTGATCAGACACAATATCAACCAAACCATCCTCATCTATCCACATGTGCGACACAATTTCACGCATTCTTCCATCTTGATAGTACAGGTGGCACAGGATCACTCCTGACCCAGGCCTTTGGATCGGCAACTCCTGTAGAAGGGAAAAAAAAAAAAGAGAAAAGAACAGCATCCTCTATCCTAATTGTTCATACATCTGGCACGCCACATTCTCTCCAGAAACTTTCACCGCCTCAATTATCCTTTCATTCGCCTCTCTACACAGCCCCAGCAACACCATCCATTCCTTTCCTGTCTTCTCCACTCTTTCATTCCTATCATGCCCTAACTCAGTCAGTATCACTTGCATCATCTCATTCCTGTCTCTGGCATATTTCACACACTCCAGCACCACATGTTCCACCGTCTCATCCTCTCCCATGTCACACATCTGGCACACTTTACTGCGGGACTCAGACCACCTGTAACTCCTTGCATTCACGTTCATACACTGTGCCCTCGCTCGGAAGAGAAGATCACCGCCCAGACTTCCATCATACCACCTTTCATACCTCGGGGCCATTCCAGGGTCTTCTTTCTTTCCATTTCATTCTTCCATTCATTCAGTCCCCACACATTTCACTTCTTTGTCTATCTCATTCTTCCATTTTCTCACATCCCATTCGGCTCCCACTCTGCCTCCTCTTGTTACCACCCATTCACGCTCATTTTGATTTCTCCCAGCCATTCTTATCGCCCACACAACTTGCAATCCATTCCTGTCTGTCATTCTCATGCATCTCTTCCTCCATTTACTTCCACTTTCATTCCACAGGTACACCTTCCTTGCTATTCTTGCATCATCCATTCTCTCAAGCCTAATCTTGTACCTAAGTGTGGCTTTTGTGAGTCTTTCTCTAAAGGTGCTCCATCCCATGTCACCTCTCAAGGCTTCAACTGCTGTGCACCTCGGTGCACTCAGTGCCATCCTTGCTACTCTATTCTGGCCCACTTCTAACTTATCAATTTCAATTTCCTTCCATGCAATCACATCCATACCATACATTATACAAGGCACAGCCACACTCTTCCTCACTTCTCTCAACACATCATACTTACTTGCTCTCATCCTTGCCGCGCTTCCCAATCGACCTACCCACTGGTTTAGCATACTTATCTTTTCATTCTTTGCCTTTGCACACCCACTAGGACTCATCCACATCCCTAAGTACTTGTATTCTTGCACCTGTCTCAACTCATTCTCTCCAAGTCTCCATACCACATTACTTTCATCCTCTGACCTATTCACAATCATTACTTTGCTTTTCTCACTGTTAAACCTTACTCCAAAGACTTTACCATAGTCATCCACTACATCCAACAAACTTTGAAGCTCATCTGCCGATTCACTCATAACAACTATGTCATCTGCATAAAGGAGCACACATACTTTATCGTTCCCCACACTTACCCCTACATTCATTCTCCTCATCCTGGCTGCTAGCTCCTCTGGCTAAAAAGGGTTGGTGACAATATACAGCCCTACCTAACTCCTCTCTCACTCTTCACCCAGTCTGTTTCTATGTCTCCTAGTCTGTATTTAGCTCTTGTGTCCACATACATACTTTGCATTATGTTAACTATCTTTGCACTCAATCCAATCTTTTCTAAGACTCTACCTAGCATTTCTCTGTTCACTCTATCATAAGCTTTCTCTATATCCAGAAAACCTAGGTACAATTTATCCCCATCCTTCTTTTTCTTCTCAATCATTTCATTCACCATAAACATATTGTCCTCAGCTCTCCTATCCCTACGAAAACCATTCTGTTCTTCACCCAGCACTCCAGCTCTCTCAATCCATTTACAGTCTCTCATTCAACACTGCACTGAAAACTTTACCTATTGTATTCACTAATGCAATTGGCCTGTAGTTCTTCAGCTCATTCTTACTCTTAAATTCCCCCTTATGCAACAGACACACTCGGCTCTCATTCCACTTTCTTGGCACTCTCTCTTCATCCCACACTCGGTTGAATAACTCAGTCATTCTGTCTATCACTACCTCCCCACCATTCTTGTAGAACTCATAGGGTATATCATCTGGACCTGCTGCCTTGCCATTCTTCTGCCTTCTCACACACCTCTCCACTTCATCCCTACTGATTCTTTCATCCAGTTCATCTGCATTCCTCCTTTCCAGTGTTACACATCCTTCTCTCACACTAAACATCTCACCTACCCCACCTACTTCTTCCCAGAACCCCTTGATTGCCTCCCTGATTCCGTCCTTCTCTGTTATAACTACACTCTCCACTTTTAGACTCTCCACACCAACACTGCCTGACATATTCTCACCTCTCATGAACTTGTATAATTCACGGCCACCTTCCATACCTTTCTCCCTTAAAGATTGAATCACACTCCTTTCATTCTTCATTTTAGCATTCATTATCATTCGTCTTGTCAATCGCTGCTGCTTCACATATGCTGCCCATGCATTCTGATACTCATTCTCTGCCTCATCGCTTTCATGCCTCTTTTTCCCCAGCCATCTACACTGTCTACTCATTCTCTTTCGCTCCTTCCTAGCCGCTCTGATTTCATCATTCCACCATGGTTTACATACATTCTTTCTTCTATCTACTCTCACAAACCCTATCTGGTTCTCAGCAGCACCCCTCACGTCCTCAACCAGTTTCTCATTCAGATGCTCCACGTCATGCACACTTTCGTCGTCCCAGCTTCTCTCACTCAGATCAACCTGAAAGTTCTCCCACCCAACATCTCTCAGTCTCCACTTCTTTTTCTTACTTGCCACTTTCACTTCATTCCCACCCTGCATCAAGCACTCCACAACCAGCATGTTGTGATCAGACACAATATCAACCAAACCATCCTCATCTATCCACATATGCGACACAATTTCACGCAT
>NC_087192.1:8065000-8107500 GCF_035594125.1 Scylla paramamosain
AGAGAGAGAGAGAGAGAGAGAGAGAGAGAGAGAGAGAGAGAGAGAGAGAGAGAGAGAGAGAGAGAGAGAGAGAGAGAGAGAGAGAGAGAGAGAGAGAGAGAGAGAGAGAGTGTACGAGCTATCTCATTCAACCTACATCTAGATTGGTGTATACAAGCCTTACCTAATATGTGTAAAGATTTCTGAGCATATACCAGCATCTCTTGTGGGTTTGTGTGTGTGTGTACCAGCCTTACCAAGTGTGTGTTTTTCTAAGTGTACACCAGTGTTTGCGTACGAGTTTACATGTGTACGCCAGCCTTAGTAAGTATTTCAGTGTGTTTTTAAGTGTATACCAGCATGAATTTTGTGTTTTTTTTAAGAGTTTGAGTGTTCATTTAAATTATCTGTTATCCCAGCCCCTCGAGACCCACCTATGGCATACAGCGTCAGTCCAGAGTACAGCCCCAGGTTGGTCTCACTAGCCCCAATGAGGATGAAAGCAGGAATCATCATCATTAGGCCCTGTGGATGGTGAGGGTGGTAGAGGAGGCAGTGGTGGGTTTAATAATATTGTTACTGATAAATCCTGTTGTTTTATATTATAATTCTTTGGCTACACAGTAAAAATATAGATTTGAAAATATACTTTGTAAACCTCAGTAACTTCCACTACAGCCCATTAAACAAGAACCATGAAAACACCCTTGAAAACACACACACACACAGGCAACCCTCTCCCGGCCACACGCACACACAAAAAGTTAAAAAAAGTAAACAAACACTATATATAACACCACCACAACACCAAAACACCCTCAAAATACACCAAAACATCCCAAAACACAAAAAACACACCAAAACACCCTCAAAATACCCCAAAACACACCAAAACATCCCAAAACACTACAAAACATCCCAAAACACCCCAAAACACTCCAAAAATACACCAAAACACCCTCAAAATACACCAAAACACTCCAAAAACACACCAAAACACCCTCAAAATACCCCAAAAACACTCCAAAAACACACCAAAACACCCCAAAACACTCTAAAAACACACCAAACCACCCTCAAAATACACCAAAACACTCCAAAAACACACCAAAACACCCTCAAAATACACCAAAACACTCCAAAAACACACCAAAACACCCTCAAAATACCCCAAAAACACTACAAAACATCCCAAAACATCCCAAATCACTCCAAAAACACACCAAAACACCCTCAAAATACACCAAAACACTCCAAAAACACACCAAAACACCCTCAAAATATCCCAAAACAATACAAAAACATCCCAAAACACACCAAAATACTCCAATATACTCCTAAACATCTCAAAACATTCCAAAGACATCCCAAAACACTTTAAAACACACCAAAAGTCCCAAAACACCTCCACGACACCACAAAACACTCCAAAACACCCCCTAACCACCCCAAAATACTCCAAAACAAACCAAAACACTTCACAACACACCAAAACATCCCAAAACACCCTAAGACACCCAAAAAAACACCCCAAAAACACCTGAAAACATCCTCAGAACAATGAAAGGGAATAAAACACAAAATAACAATAACAAAAAAACAAAAACAAGAAAACAAGCTGCAATATCGAACAGCAGGAACACAAACACACACACACACACACACCCTACAAACAAACAAACAAACAAACAGCCTTAATAAGTATTTCAGTGTGTTTTTAAGTGTATACCAACATGAATTTTGTGTTTTTTTAAGTGTTTGAGTGTTTATTTAAATTATCTGTTATCCCAGCCCCTCGAGACCCACCTATGGCATACAGCATCAGTCCAGAGTACAGCCCCAGGTTGGTCTCGCTAGCCCCGATGAGGATGAAAGCAGGAATCATCATCATTAGGCCCTGTGGATGGTGAGGGTGGTAGAGGAGGCAGTGGTGGGTTTAATAATATTGTTACTGATAAATCCTGTTGTTTTATATTATAATTCTTTGGCTACACAGTAAAAATATAGATTTGAAAATATACTTTGTAAACCTCAGTAACTTCCACTACAGCCTGTTAAACTAGAATCATGAAAATACCCTTGAAAACCCCAGCAACTTCCACTACAGCCCATTAAACGAGAACCATGAAAACACCCTTGAAAACACACACACACACACACAGGCAACCCTCTCCCGGCCACACGCACACACAAACCCTCCCCAACACACACAAACACACATACAGACCCCAGAAAACACCATACATAATTGGCAGTTGCTTTTTCAGTTTCAGTCTTAACACTTTGCATAAACCTTCCCTGTGTGATTGCCATGACCAGGCCCAGGAAGGAAAACATGCGGCCCTGAGCCAATGAGTCGTAACTATGCTTGTGGTGGGTCGCGAAGGTCAGCGTTAACTCCACCAAAACACCCAAAACACTCCAAAAACACACTAAAACACCCTCAAAATACCCCAAAACACTACAAAAACACATCAAAACACCCTCAAAATATCCCAAAACACCACAAAACACTACAAAAACATGCCAAAACACCCTCAAAATACCACAAAACACACCAAAGCATCCCCAAACACTCCAAAAACACACCAAAACACCCTTAAAATACCCCAAAACACACCAAAACATCCCAAAACACACAAAAACATCCCAAACCACTCCAAAACACACCAAAACACCCTTAAAATACCCCAAAAAACCCAAAAACTCCAAAAACACACCAAAACACCCCCAAAATACACCAAAACACCCCAAAACACTCCAAAAACACACTAAAACACCCTCAAAATACCCCAAAACACTCCAAAAACACACCAAAACACCCTCAAAATACACCAAAACACCACAAAACACTACAAAAACATCCCAAAACATCCCAAAACACCCAAAAAAAACACAAAAAAAAACACCCAAAAACACCCCAAAAACACCTGAAAACATCCTCAGAACAATGAAAGGGGATAAAACAAAAAAAAACAAAACAAGAAAACAAGCTGCAATATCGAACAGCAGGAACACAAACAAACACACACACACACCCTACAAACAAACAAAAATAAATAAATAGATAATAAGATAAAAAAATTGAAAAAAATAATAATAAAAACAAACTAGAAATATATAAACCAATACAAAACACAACACACCCACATACCACCAAAACAAGACAGGGACGCCAATGATATGCTGGTAATAAGTAACACAGGAGAGCACAGAGGAATACAAGCTGCTGGAGTCGTGCTTGGAGTAATAGTCGAGGAGAGCAGGAGACAGAGGCAGCACCACCGTGAAGCCGAGCAGGTCCAGGATCAGACTGCCGAATACCACCTTGCTTGTCCGCACGTTCCTCTGTGGGTGTTAGGTTAGGTTAGGTTATATTAGGTTAGGTTACGTGAGGTTAGGTTAGGTTAAGTGAAGTTAGGTTAGGTTAAGTTAAGTTAGGTTATGTTAGGTTAAAAGAGGTTAGGTTAGGTTAAGTTAGCATATGTTAGGTTAGGTTAGGTTAAGTGAGGTCTTTTTTATCTTTTATTTTTTCTCAGTATTTTTTTCTTATTGTATTTAGTTGCCTTTGGCCAGTGTCCCTCCTATATATATATATATATATATATATATATATATATATATATATATATATATATATATATATATATATATATATATATATATATAAAATAAAACAAAATAAATATATAAATAAATAAAGTAAAACGAGAAAATTTTTACGACTTTAAATCAGTTTCCCGACACACTTGTGCATCGAGGCAGTGTTGCATGAGCGTTGAGAGGCAAATATTGCAGCATGTTGACAACCAAACACTTTACATCTCAGCTTAGCTACACACACCAACACAACACCCTGCTCACCTTCTCCTTGATGTCCGCAGCCTGTACTGCCCCTCTGTCCCTGCTGTCCACCTCACCACCACTGCTACCGCCACCGCCATCGCTGCCACCAACTTGCTTGCCGGATCGGAGGGTTGCCATTGCTCTGAAAGTTACATTAGGTTTGGTTAAGTGGGGCCGTGGGAAGAGGATGTAGGTTAGGTTAGGTTTGGTTAGGCTAGGTTAGGTTAGGTTTGGCTATGCTTTGTTAAGTTAGGTGAGGTTAGGTTAGGTTAGGCTAGGCTAGGTTATGTTAGGTTTGGCTAGGCTTCTTTAGGTTAGGTGAGGTTAGGTTAGGTTAGGTAAGGCTTGGCTAGGTTAAGCTTGCTTAGGTAAGGTTTGGCTAGGTTAGAATTGCGGTAATTGTCTAGAGTCCTTACCGGGCCTTATTACTGGTCTATTCACTTCAATTCTTTTACACATACCTTCACATGCACCTAAAACATCATTTTAAAGTGGGGGACAAATGCCCCCTTCCCTCTAGTCCAGCAAAATTGGGGACATGTGGGAAGGCGGGGTTTTTGGGTGGGGGAGACATAAATCAGCGAGCGATTTTCGGCCAGGTTAGGTTAGGTTAGGTTAGGTTAGGTTAGGTTAGGTTAACCTAACCTAACCTAACCTAACCTAACCTAACCTAACCTAACCTGGCCTGGTTTTTGGGTGGGGGAGACATAAATCAGCGAGCGATTTTCGGCCAGGTTAGGTTAGGTTAGGTTAGGTTAGGTTAGGTTAGGTTAGGTTAACCTAACCTAACCTAACCTAACCTAACCTAACCTAACCTAACCTGGCCGAAAATCGCTCGCTGATTTATGTCTCCCCCACCCAAAAACCCCGCCTTCCGACATGTCCCCAATTTTGCTGGACTAGAGGGAAGGGGGCATTTGTCCCCCACTTTAAAATGATGTTTTAGGTGCATGTGAAGGTATGTGTAAAAGAATTGAAGTGAATAGACCAGTAATAAGGCCCGGTAAGGACTCTAGACAATTACCAGAATTGCTTAGGTTACATTAGGTAAAGTTTGGTTAGGCTAGCTTGGGATTAAGACACGAGATAGCCAGTCTTGGGGAGGAGGAAGCACCAGACAGAAGTTAGGGTAGGCTTCTTTGGGTTAGGCTTGGTTTGGTTAGGGGCAGCTGAGGAGTGTGAAGCTCCACCACTTTAGGTTAAATTTGAGGTAATATTTTAGTCATTTTCTCCCTCAGCACCAAAATTTTCCCACTGTAAAAACTTTCTTAATATTTTTTTTCTGAAGGCTACAAAACAAATCACTCGTTTTCCCATCCCAAACCCCTAAACACCACCCCTTTCTTCCTTCACACACACACACACACACACACACACACACACACACACACACACACAGCACTATATTCCTCTCAACACAAGAGCAACACTAGGGAACACAAACAAACACGAGGCCTAATAACCAACATCTGGACAGGAAATGGGTGTAACCTTCTGACGTATCACAAACTTCCAAACTTCATTATCTTCTCACTTCCTCCTCGTGTGCTTTATATCACTGCTTCCGTGACGTGGGAGAGTGAGGGAGAGCGAGAGAAAGTTTTATCACCAGCTGGAAGGAAACTACCACTTTGTTTACATCCGATAAGAGAAAACGAGGGTGTCACTTCTTTCAACGGGGTTACTAATCCTAAGCTGAGAGAGAGAGAGAGAGAGAGAGAGAGAGAGAGAGAGAGAGAGAGAGAGAGAGAGAGAGAGAGAGAGAGAGAGAGAGATTGTCATATAACCATCTTATACTCAAGATAATAAAAGACAGCAAGCGTTTAATTATTCATTTTTTCAAATTTCCCCGCTTGTCTGTAACCTTTCTTCCACTGTGCTGGTGGTGGTGGTGGTGGTGGTCTTCCTGCTTTTCTCTTTTGTCCCTCTACATTTGTATCTGAAAAGAGAAAAAAATTTGTATTACTGAATCAACGCCAATCAACGCCTAACCTAACCTAACCTACAGTGTACCTCTCTGTTTACCCTCTACCCATTCCTACAACCTCCAGTACCTCCCCCTGCTAGGACTCTAACACCACAACACCCCGTCCAGACCCAGACATCCACCCCACTTGCATCTGGTAGCTTCATATATCACAACACACGCTATAACATCCCTGACACGCTTCTACTATCACAGCCCCTCTCCAAAACACCTCAGAATCTTTTATTTTACCTCAAGCACACCACTTCTACCCTCAAAGACCCAATGCTTATCTGCAACATGCCTATAACATAACCAAAACACCTCAAAAGCAACTCCAATCACACTAAAACACCTTAAAACACCTTAACCATACCCAGAACACTCCTAAACGCACAAAAAAAAACATCCTAAACACATCGAAAGTGCACCAAAATATCCCCAAACACTTAAAATACTCCAAAACTCACCCAAATTGACTTAAAACGCATCAAAAACACACCGTACCTACCCAAAACACACTCAAACTCATATATAACATCTCAAAACACACTTAAAACATCCCAAAACACTGAAAACGGCCCAAAACACACTTAAAACACCCCAAAACACACCCAGACTGACCTAAGATACCCACAAACGGACCCAAAACTCACCCGTATCCACACAAAACACACCCAAACTCATCCATAACATCCCAAAATACAATTGAAACATCCCAAAACATTGAAAACAGTCCAAAACACACTTAAAGCACTCCTAAACAACCCTAAGACACCCCAAAACACACCAGGAACGCTAAATATTGACTCAAACATCACCAAATCCCATCAACACACATTCCAACACCCCCTAAACACCTCCACACACACTCCAACACCCCCTAAACACACCATATACACTGAAAGCACTGTCACGGAAGACAAATACTACAAAGACAGACAGGGCAGCAGGGAAAATTAACCTAAATATTTTCCTAGCATTTTTCTGTTTTACCACCTCCTCTATTCCTTCTCCCTTCCTCTTCCTCCTCTATTTCTCTTATTTTCTTACTCATTCTACTCTTATCTACACGTCTGAGTTTAGAAAGACGTGGAAACACCAGGAAAACACTGCAAAATACGATAAATATTACCGAGGAGACAGCGGAGCCGATCAAGGTCCCGGGTCCATGATGGCGGCCGTGACGTCACAGCTATTTTACGTACCGTAACGGATTTCATTTTGAAAATGACCCCTCGAAAAAATGGAGCTAGGCTCGAATGCCTTATATATTCTGACTTGACAAATACTTTAACTAATATCCACAATATTATAACAGCTCCAGCCTGAGTAGTATTTAAAAAATATCCAAATGAAATATGGAAAAAATGTTGAAATATTCGGCACCATTTAAATCATTGAAAAGTCCACAACATTTGAATTTTTAGGAACGTAAGCAATTTTTTAAAAATATGAACTATCATCTTACACAATCAAAAGTTACCTGGGACAAGAAGTAAACAAATAAAACCGAAATTGTGTAAAAAACAAGTAAAAACCACTGAAAAGTCCACCTATTTAGACTCAACAACAAGATAAAACACTTTAAAACATACAAATTGTTTTTTCAAGCAATGAAAAGTTAGTTACAAGCTGAAATAGAGAGACAATAACATAAAAAGTGTTGTAATCACAACTTTTAACAGGACCATAAACCATTTTTAAAATCCACTTATTTCTCTCAACAGGAACGAAAAAACTTTTAAAAATCATAAGTAATTTTAAGAAATACAAAAGACGTAGTTAGAGCGTGAAATAAAAAAAGAAAAAAGTTTGTCAAAATACTGCCAAAAAAACACCCCACATTTTCGTAAAGCAACACGAAATTGAACACAACTCAACATAAGCAATGAAAACACTTCTAAAGCAAATAATTAATTTTATAAATCATAAAAACCTGCTATACGAGCAAAATAAAGAAGTTAAGAAAAAATACCAAAAAAATATTGGAACCCACAGGTTGAAATAGGATGGCAGAGGTAGCCAGCCATCATGGTGGCCCTTGGCAGTGGAGAGAACGGCCGCTATTTTGCCTGTTATTCTTCCATCGTAACTAAATGAGGCAATGGCGGATATATCTAGCTAGCGGATATGAAAGCCTAGTCATGTGGCTCCACTTAGTGACACGTTAGGCTTACAATAAGTGAGAAATGAAGCAGATATTGGTGGACAAATGGGGAAGGCTGCCTCCACCTCAGCTGATAACATTAGTCAAGTGGATTTTTTTTACGTTTTTATAATTCCTGTCATGGTTAATTAGTAAGAGTTTTGTGGTGGAGGCTTGGAGCGCTTGTGGCACCATGGAATGCTGAGTCACATCAATATATTCCTAACGAGGTGCAAAAACATGAAATACGAGGCTTAACAATAAACAGTAAGGTTAACCACTGACCTGACAGCCCTGTGTTGTTGTTGTGGGTGACACGTGACAACACTATCACAGTTACCGCCTATTACATCAGACTGTGCAAATTACCTGGCTGGACAAGTGGGTGGGCGGGTTTCTTACCAATATTAGCCTTGGTGGCCCTGTAGGCACCTCCCAGCAGGCATCAAGCTTGAACCAGCACACGCAGGCAGCCAGCGGCCCCTGTCACTGTCTTGTTCTGCGAGAAATACGTGGAATAAAGTTTATGGCACCCTTTAAACACAGTGCCTTGCTGTCTGACATCTGGTGCTGTGTCGTCCCACACCATTTTTAAAATCCACTTATTTCTCTCAACAGGAACGAAAAAACTCTTTAAAAATCATAAGCAATTTTTAGAAATACAAAAGACGTAATTAGAGCGTAATTAGAGCGTAATTAGAGCGTGGATAGGTTTGCGTGCGTACTGTGCTCCGCACAGTACGCACGCAAACCTATCCACAAGATACTTTTACCTTTCAATAACAAGCGTGTAAAAATAAATTTCAGGCCATTATAACTGTAATTGTCAAAGTATCTAGACGTTACTGATTGAAGCGCCAAATTCAAACTGGTCCTGGCGGGGCTTACACTGCAATGTCTTGTCCCTTGTGTGGCGTAATGTGAAATCATTGAAAAGCTTGTGTGAATTGAAGGCTTGGCTTAATACTGTGTTATATCTCAGCTTATCATTATTAAGTATTTACCATTTTACGTTAAAAAACAACAATACTTCACAGAGATATCGAAGTTTAACAGAGGCTCCCATACTATAGCCAATGATCAACAGAGAATTATCAACCTTTCTCTGTGTGTCAAGGAGAGCCCACCTGCATGTACTGAATATATGTTTTTAATAAGTCTTTTGTGATTAATCTTTTTAATATATCTGCGTCAATGTAAACTAGTATGTGCTTAGAAGGCTTACCAATGTGTGGGTTGTGGTGGGTTTGGTTCTAGTCCAAGGGAACACGTGCTGGAGAAGTCTGGGAAGCACCGATGTACAAATAACTGAGCGTATTTCAATTCACATAAGTCTCCCATAAAAATAAAAAAACTGACCTTTTTTTCTCACGAACGTAAACATTTAGGCTATTTTTTTATTTCTTTATTGTTTTTTTCCCTCATCGTTTCTCTCTCTCTCTCTCTCTCTCTCTCTCTCTCTCTCTCTCTCTCTCTCTCTCTCTCTCTCTCTCTCTCTTATTTTATTGTTTTTGTTTTTATCATCATTATTCTTGCTTTTTTCTTTTATTTATTTTACATTCTCTTCCTTGTTTCCTCATCTCATCAAAACCTCATCAAAACCCGCGGGCTGGTCTCGAAAAACAGAGGTAAACAACCCCAAAATTGAACCAACAGAGTTTATAAGGGGCATATTCTGATACACCGCTGCACCACGCTTCCACTGCTTTCAGAAGGCTCTAGATGAAATTATACTGATTCTTAATGGTGTTTTTATAGTTCTAGGGGCAGATTGATTAGATTTTTGCATTATTAATAGGAGAAAGTGTTGAGATCGCTGCCCAAAATCTTTGTGGGCTCAAGAACTGTTCGTGGTCAGAGCAAAGTCTTTCAGAATACTTTTTTTTTTTTTTACCTTCTACATAATACATAATTCATACAGTTTACATTCAACACTCCTCTTTATTTATTTATTTATTTATTTTTCAGTACATATGTTATAGATCTGGTAGGTCGACCAGGTGCTAATATATCAAGAGCCTTCGAAATTTGAAGCTTATCAGTTCAGTATACTGCTACTTAACACACACACACACACACACACACACACACAATGGTCTTTCTGCACTTCAAGGCGATCACGGACGTCCTTTGCGGTTCCTTAAATGAGTAAATGTTTCTCAAAATGGCACAACCATTGAATAATTGTAAGGAAATATGATGTTACTTGAGAGAGAGAGAGAGAGAGAGAGAGAGAGAGAGAGAGAGAGAGAGAGAGAGAGAGAGAGAGAGAGAGAGAGAGAGAGAGAGAGGTAGGGTATAGGGAAAAAGTCAGTGAGGAGTGAGATTATGAAATTCTCTCTCTCTCTCTCTCTCTCTCTCTCTAAAAAAAATTATAAAAACAATAACCAGCATCCACCAAGCAATCTCAAGTACGTTTTCTATGTCTTCCCGTTTTCTTCCGTTTTTTTAAAGGGTGACTGCGTGATTAAAGTGTGTGTGTGTGTGTGTGTGTGTGTGTGTGTGTGTGTGTGTGTGTGTGTGTGTGTGTGTGTGTGTGTGTGTGTGTTGGGGAACGAGGGAGAGAGGGATGGATTGATGGGGAGAGAGAGAGAGAGAGAGAGAGAGAGAGAGAGAGAGAGAGAGAGAGAGAGAGAGAGAGAGAGAGAGAGAGAGAGAGAGAGAGAGAGAGAGAGAGAAAGCAAACAAGGAAAAGAGAGAAAGAAAGAAGTAAAGAAAATGTCATCCAAAAAAAATACGTGTAAAGATTTTATTTATTATTATTTTTTTTTGTACAATGTCATCATTTTAAAGCATACAGTATTAATTAACACTCATTAATACAACTTCTGGAGAAGTTTGGGAGGGGACTACTGCATCATCCGCGTCTCAGAAACATGCTGCCGCCCGACGCGCCTCGCCCTGTCCGTACCACCAGACACCACAACAAAATAACACCCCTGAAGGCGCCGCGCACGGACCGGTACAGACTCAGTGCGATTCCCACCATGGTGCGAGCCATCAATCAATAGTATTTCCCTCCTCGATTAGACTTACCTTTAGGATTAATGTTAAGTTTTTCCCCATCCCCTATGTACATTTTCAGTTTGTCAACTGCCTAAATAATAAACCGTTTATCATTATTATTATTACACACACACACACACACACACACACACACACACACATTAGGACACTTAATGATTTAATGTTGTATATATGTACTGTATTTCTTTATTTATCTGTTTTTTTTATCTCTTTGTTACCTTTCACAAGTAGAGGGTGTCATGCACTTTCTCAGTGGAACAAAAGGTAAATAATAATAATAATAATAGTTACAGCTTCCTTTTTTTTCAGATGATAACTAAAAATATGGATTTTCCTCCCTAACATCATCTTATTCTCTTATTGTTCTTACCATCACCATCATGTGCCAACTTTTTTTTTTCTCTCTCTCTTTACTCCCTGACAGTACAAATAGATACACTCAAGTATGATGATACTATTGGTATATAATCAAGGAAATGTATCATTCCAAAACCATTAATATGTGTGCACTCTTCATTCCTCTCTAAAACATTCTCTATTTCATTCCCTCTAACTTGAACTCTAACTCTAACACAGTAATTGTTCAGCCTGGACACTTTTAGCAGCCTGACTCTTCAACCAACTTACTGCTTAACCAACTCTCCATTCATACGTATACCTATATATATATATATATATATATATATATATATATATATATATATATATATATATATATATATATATATATATATATATATATATATATATATATATATATATAATTGCATACATCACCCTTGTTTTAATTTTACTGTATGATAAATCCGGGAAAATAAAATGAGAAATGAGAATATTAGAGGGATAGTTTGTCAGTTTGTGGACACAGGAAGACATGACTGAGATGGTTTAGCCGTGTGCAGACACTATATTCTGAAACACATCTGGCCGCACCTCCATGACTTTCAAAAAGCCTCTAGATGATGTTACAAGAGTTTTCATTATATTTTTATGGTTCTAGTGACAGATTAACAACATTCCTTCACTATGAACAGGAGAAACACTCTTGAGAACCCGACTAATCATCTCCGTGGCCTTTGAAAACAGTCGTAGTGAGAGAGCTAAGCGTTTCTAAATAAGGACCTATCAAAAGAAGCAAAAGCTTAGCGCAGAATAAGTTTAATAAGAGAAATGTGGAGGAGACAAGGAGGAGGATGCTGGAGACGAACCCACCAATTAGGAGTAAGACGAGAAGACCAAGGCGAAGGTTTATAGATGCAGTGAAGGAAGACATGAGTGACGGTGTTGCCGAAGAAAGCACTTTGGGGAAAATAAGGTGGTCTGATGAGGTCGCCTTAACAAAACCAGTCCAGAGGAGAATGGTGAAACCTCTTGGACTCATGAACCTTGCGATAAAAGCATGTCATCTTACTTCAAGACCACCGCTAGATACTAATAATGAGATACAATGAACGAAGCAACGTTTCACCTACAATATAACAGCATCAATATTTCATGCAACAGTTAATCTCTAAACTAACGCTAATAACCTGCAGAGCCAACAATTGCTATGATATGTTCATTCCTCTACTTAAATTCCTCCTGTGAAGATACACATTATAGTAAAAGAGAGAGAGAGAGAGAGAGAGAGAGAGAGAGAGAGAGAGAGAGAGAGAGAGAGAGAGAGAGAGAGAGAGAGAGAGAGAGAGAGAGAGAGAGAGAGAGAGAGAGAGAGAGAGTTAAGAAAAATGTGCATATACCATAAAGAAAAAAAAATGTGATTTATGAAAACGAATGTAGTAGTAGTAGCAGCAGCAGCGCCAGCAGTAGTAGTAGTAGTAGTAGTAGTAGTAGTAGTAGTAGTAGTAGTAGTAGTAGTAGTAGTAGTAGTAGGAAAAAGAACAAGAACAAGAAAAGCTTGAACATCATGGGAGGTGCAATCAGGCGTCTTGACTGCTGCGGGTGGTGGCCATGATGGGGATGTCGGAGCCCGTGGCCGTCTCGTCATCAGTGGTGCCTCGCAGAACACACGTAGGGCCTGAACACACAACACGGGCATTAGAAAGGGGCCTGGTGAAGTAGTGGTGGTTGGATGTAGTGGAGAGGATAATGTGATGTGGAGGACGTGATAATTGGAGATGGAGTGAGGTGGGGATGGTTATGGAGGGATGTGGATGAATGGTATGGCTTGAGATGTGGTTGGCAGTGGAGGAAAAGCGTTTTAAAAAGTAACTGGAAGATAAGAGTGATGGTTAAGTGGATGAATGACAGGGAAGGTGATGTTGATGAAGGAAAGGACGGAATGATGAGAAAAAAAAAAAGAAAAGGGAAAGAAAAAAGTGAGAAAAGGAAAGATAAGAAGCTGGTAGTGGTGGTGGTGGTGGTGGTGGTGGTGGTGAGTGTACAGTAAGGCTATCGTGACATCTTAGGTATCCTCTTAACCTTGAATTCATCAGGTGTCACAGGTAAGACGATAAGAGACACGGAAGGCAGGTGAGGTGAGCATCAGGTTACACATATAGTCACACATGTACCCACACATACACACACACACACACACACACACACACACACACACACACACACACACACACACACACACACACACACACACAGTTAGTGAAGACAAACAAATAGCAGCATCATGCTCTCGCGGCCTCACTCACCTGGAGGAGGCTGGCTGATTGATAAGGATGGATGAGAGAGGGGGAGGGATTGTGGAAGGCAGAGAAGAGGAGCTATAGGAGTCGTCTTGTGGCTCTCTCAGCTCCGCGACCCAGCATCAGGCAGGCAAGGGCGGGGATGGCAGCCTCACAAACTTCCCGCTGAGAACGTTCTCCTAACACGTCTTAAGGTTGGCTTAGTTTGCAAACACTTTCGTATACAGTTGGTAAAATATATTTGCGAGGAATCTTATCTAAAAATATATATTATGGACATAATGGATCTCTGTAAATGCATCAGTAAATTTAAGACTGTACAGTGTGAAAATGACGGACCGAGACCATCTGTTCGTGATGACCGCTCCATCACGACACAGTGTAGTACCTGTCACAACACTTGAGACGCCGCTACTGCTACTGCTAAACACTACTAACTGAGGAATTCTTGACGGCGGTGTGTGCACTCACGGGAGAATGTAGGCGTGCTGAGGGAAAGAAGAGGAAAAGGTGAGGTGTGAGGCAGACCTAAGGACACAGTACTGGGACACATCACACTCCACCTCAAGTATCGGTTGCATCATCACCGTGTGACTCTCACAATCTATACATAACATAACACTGATGTTCGGGGCTATCACACGAGGCGTCACGCATTGCCAGCGCACTACTCGGCTTGTGAACAGGAAGGCACGTCCTGCACGATGACGCCGCGCAAGGGAAAGGATCGTCCGCATCTCGTGTGCTGACGCCTCGAGGGACAGCTGGATGTCACGGGCAGGGCAGCACTCAGCGTGACCTGATGCTTGTGACTCACTGTGGCCGGGCAGCGGCAGTAAACAGCGGCGTGCAGCACAAGACATGCACACTGTGAGGGGGGGCGTGCACAGACAGGCACTGCTGCCCCTGTGCTCGGTATAAATAAATGACCAATAGGTGCACACGTGTCTCCACTATTTGCACACATCACCACTTACACGTGTGCACGTCAGTATCTACATTCACACGTTAATGTTCTGCATGCTGACCACTACGTGTGCAGCACTCAGCTAGAGAAATATATTTCTAATCACATATATTACTTATATACGTACGTATTTACACTAACGCTAAGCATAGCGTATATCGATATAGCATGAAATTGTAACATCAAATTATATAAATGAATAACAGAACATGGATTTCACTATGTTAATTAGTAGAATCCAAGCATACACACACACACATACATACACACACACACACACACACACACACACACACACACACACACACACATACACACACACGGACAGTATCAACATCTAACTAGTACGTCAGGTGAAGGAGAAAGATAGAGACAAGGAACGCAACACCATGAACCATCATACACTTGTCATAACCATTTTCGACGACACACACACACACACACACACACACACACACAAACACACACACACACACACACACACCGTGGCAGGCATACGAAAGGACGGACGGACGGACAGGACACAAGGAATGGACGGCAATCTTACGTGCGCCGCTACTGGAGGAGAGTGGAGAGCTGAGTCTCATCCCTCGAGTCAGCTGTGGGAGGGAGACGTATCCATTAGTGACGGAGGAAGGGCGGACGGGAGGCGGCGATCATGGGAGACCCGCTTGGAGTGGATAAAATGGCCGAGGGTAGAGGCGAGCAGTTGAGTTTCGATGGGTGTTTTAATCAAGTCATAAATCTCGGCCATTAAAACACTGAGGATCTAGCTACACTAAAGTAATTTGGTCCAAAGTTTGGCTCGGGTTTCTGGTCCACTCGGGGAACGTGGACCGAAGGAGGCTCTCGAGGCACGCTGACTGACTCACGAAGGACCGACGCAACTGAATGGGGATGTCATGGATGTAGTTTAAGGTGTGTGTGTGTGTGTGTGTGTGTGTGTGCGCGCTCCATAGGAATACGACTTCCGTGGCATTCCTACACCACACCTCGCAGTACCAAGGCGTCACTCCTGCACTCTCAGCACGGGACGCGTCACCGCCACGCCTGGGAGTGTGGGCGCCCCGCGCGGCCAGTTGGCGGCAGGGTGGTGCCCTGCGATAACAGAATGACTTCCACGCTACACGAATCATGCGCCTGAACAACAACAATAATGATGGTAATAATAATAATAATAATAATAATAATAATAATAATAATAATAATAATAATAATAATAAAAATAATAATAATAAAGTACTTTGCATGCTGCAGACAAGAGGGAGTCGCTCGGCTACAATGAAGAGTTCGTGCACATGAAGGGATCGCCGCGCCCTTGGTCTGGCAGGAGCCGCGAGCCCCTGTTGGCAGCCCTGGGCGGGGCACGACCAGCATGCACGGCAACACAAGGCAGCAAGACAGTGGGCGGTGCGTGAGGAGGATGGGGCGGTGGGTTGGGGGCGGGGAGTTAGCAGGCAGCCTCCAGCACGGACTTGCAGCTGGCCGAGAGGGAGGCTCTGGTGGAAGAAGTTCTTGGGGTGGAGGGACGGGAGGAGACAGGGGAGGAGGAAGCAGACGCTGGCGGGTCAGGCTCAATGTGGGGCCGTTGCTGCTTGAAGGTGGAGGAGGAGGTGGAGGTGGAGGAGGTGGAGGAGGAGGAAGTGCTGGTATCGAGGCTGGGGTGGGGGAAAGCGTTGGGCCCATAGGGCAGGGAGAGCTGCTTGTGGGCTCGGTCGTGGGCCAGCGAAAGCTGATTCTGGGAATGTGAGAGTGACAGGCGGTTATGGGCGTGGGCGTGGGCGAAGGACAGCTGTTGGGAGAGTGAGAACTCGTCGGTGGCGGACGAGTTTAACATGATGGAACTGAAGACGTTCGTACCGCGAGGCTTGGCGGGCGGCGGTGGGCCGCAGCAACCACACAGCCGCGCCCGCACCGCCTGCAGGATCTTGGGTTTCAGGATGAAGATGAGGAAGATGATGAATCCCTGTAAGAGCAGGCCGCAGGTCAGATAGGCTCTCGGCCTTGCACAGAAACTGACTTACATTACATGGCTAGAACAGAGACCTGAATGTTGTATATAACTAACTAATAAGATGTAAAACATGTCCATTATGCTTCTGATTTGCAATGCATTCATTGTTTGCCAGGAAAAGACTTGCCTGGAAGCAGTTGAACACGTCTGAGATGTACCACACGGTGCTGGGGCCCAACTCGAAGGAGATGATCTCGGCCAGCCAGCTGATGCCCATCACCAGGAACAGCTGTTGGGAGAATGTGGCCGGTCAACCCACTCAGGCTGACTGGCTCCTCACGCCAATACCTAACCACTTCCTTCTCATGTAGAAACGTACTTATGTTATAAGTGATGACTTTGTGTACTAGGCTAAATCCAAGAACCAGACATACCTATTATACTTCTACTTATTCCCAAGCACGCACACACACACACACACACACACACACACCTTGAAGCAGAGACGGAGCCGCTGGCGTGCCTGCCTCTGCACAGTGCCCTTATGGCTCTGCTGGACAGTGACGAGCAGGGAGCGAACCGTGAGCAGGAAGAAGACCAAGTCAGCGAACAGCAGCACAGCCACAGGGCCGAAGAAGTAAGCCCACTTGGCGCCGTTGTTGTGTGTCACGGAGTCTGCGCGGACGGGAAGAGAGGATGAGGGAGGAAGATACATCAGTTAGACTAATCATTCTCGAGGTGTGGCGTGGCTTGGACCCAGACTTTGAGAATAACACAAAGACATCCACGTATCATCCCACGCCACGCCCTTGCCACTGAGTTTGCCTGCTTCACTCACCCTCACCTACGCAGCAAGGTCTGACTGATGCATGTCATTTCAGCTCGAGACACAGAGCAAGTTACGTGAATATTCATACACTTTCTTTCGCATTGTTAAATTAATCTGTCCACTGAAAAAATGACGCAACAGGTGCAAGAGAGACAAACATAACTCGTCAATACTGATCTGTTCTTATATGTAAAACAAGAATTATAACATAGCGGAGAACAATATCACAAAGTAGTATAGACCATCATAAACAAACACACACAAAAAAAAAAAAAAAAGGCGAAGTAATAAATAAAGAAAGAAGCGAAAGAACATATTAAGTAAGAGAAAAGAAAGAGATGGAGCAGTCGAAGGATTCAGTGTAGTAGTAGTAGTAGTAGTAAAAGAAAGAGGAGGAGGAGAAGGAGGAGGAGGAGAAGAGACATGGGGCGGCACTCACAGCTGAAGAAGCAAGAGTAGGTGCCAAAGTTGGGCTTGATGTAGCAGCTGCTGATGGAAGGCGTGAACTCCATGATGAGGGACACGCCACCGAACAGGAGGGGACACAACCACGCATACACCTGGTACCACACCCAACGCCGCCCGCTTGAACTCTCCTGCCTGTAGCGAGAACAAGGTTACACAGAGGCCGGGAAGCTCCGTCAGGTCACTTCATATATTACTATAGCAGCCTGTAAAGCTCGTATACTTGTGCTTTGTATCCTCTTGTGCCTTTATCACTTACCTCGCAGCACAGGAGGGTGAATCAGGCAGATAAATGTACTGTACAATACGATAGCGCGAGGGTTGGAAGAAAAGTACGTACTTATTACCACGTACGTGTTTCTAATTTTTATATTACTGAGTATACGATTCAGTGTTCGAAATTGGACATACGTAGATTCGTGGGAAATAAGCTTACATGTTTTCACTTTCCCCCTCCCGACAGAACACGTGACACTCCTCATCACAGGCGTGTACAGACGTCATCACACACACACACACACACACACACACACACACTGTAGGCGTTTCAAAAGTAAATAAATCAACCTTTACCATATCAGACACATTACATCACATCACAATCACCACACACACACACACACACACACACACACCAGTCACCACCTCCGTACCTGGCGCACTTCCACCACAGCTCGAAGCACAGCACGTTGAGCCAGAAGAAAGTCGCCATGAAGAACACGTACATACACACACCTGCCATGGGAGAGAAAATGAAAGCTTAACCTTGAACTGCGTATGTTATGGCTTCTCTCGCAAGCTTAATTATTCAATGTCCCAGTATAAGTTTGGAAAGGTACGCCGCTATACAACGCAACAATGCGAGGATTTAGTGGGATGAATAAGTAAAAAACTATTGTCTCGTGTGCCGTGTCTCGTGTCTCCTGTATGTGTCTCGTGTCTCCTGTATGTGTCTCGTGTCTCCTGTATGTGTCTCGTGTCTCGTGTAGATGTCTCGTGTCTCGTGTCTCGAGTCTCGTGTAGGTGTCTCGTGTTTCGTGCCTCGCGTCTCGTGGCTCACCAATGCCGATGCAGGCGCTGGGGTAGGCCAGATTGATGGGGTCCGAGAACAGCTTGATGATAATGAGGAACAGGTAGGCGAAGAACAGGCTGAAGAGGAAGCACAGCAGGATGCGCCCCAGCACGGAATGCGCCAGCTTGACCTGCCGCCACACACACACACACACACACAGACACACACACTTGTTAGTTTGTATTATGTAACCATACGCATACACAAAAATAGTTAAGCACACACATGTAACTCACAACAATCTATAATAATAATAATAATAATAATAATAATAATAATAATAATAATAATAATAATAATAATAATAATAATAATAATAACTTCTCACTTAAATACAGTTGTGACAAAGTGAATCAAAGTGTATTTCATTAATTCCAGTCGTACTCCGCCATGCATTTATGACCACCCACCCCTCGCTCACTTGGCAACTTCTCAAGACAACAGAGACGCGAGTACTGACGTTTTTGTTGAGTCCCCGCTTGTTCTGGTCCGGCACGGTGAGGTACACGATGAAGGACACGAGGATGAACAAGTCAGACACCGCCAGGAACACTGAATACAGGTAGTTCACGTCCTGCTTCTCCAGCTGGCCCAGGTGCTCCCACTTGTTGCTGAAGCAGAAACCAGCGCCCTGCTTCACCTCCCCCGACGGGTAGTACACCTGGCGGCGAAGTGACGAAGGTGAGAAGCTATATAATTATGAGGAGGTACAAGTTTAGTATATGCGGTGAATATCTTAAAAAAAAAAAAAGAAGTTATTTTAATGCTAACTTTCCTATCTATACAAGGAGGCCAGACAGCGGCACAAAAAGAGAGAGAGAGAGAGAGAGAGAGAGAGAGAGAGAGAGAGAGAGAGAGAGAGAGAGAGAGAGAGAGAGAGAGAGAGAGATCCCTAATTTCCCGAGTTTAAAAATCGATGATGATAGAACACAACGTTTAATTAGGAACACAAGTCAAGGTCCCTTGCATCCAGTAAGGAGAGGAGGAGCAGGCAGGCAGGCACGCACGAACGCACGCACCTGGTCAATGCAGTATTCGCCCTTCGGGATGGCGTAGGCCCGCTCCGGCTGGCACTCCGTGGTGTCGTTGGTGATGTAGCGCAGCATGCCGCGGGGAAGCAGCTCGACGCGCTCGTGGACATAAGTAAGCTGCACCTCGCACTCCGGGAACCCGATGCGGTAGTCCGGGTCTGATATCTGTGTGGGGCAGAGGAAGGGAACGTCAGCGGTCAGTGTGGCGGTCATCACGATCATCACTTCCTCATCACTTTACCCTTCCTTGAACAAAGAGACATGACAAAATTGGTTATCAAATAGAGCGGCAGATGAATGGGATACAAGTAGACTCACTAATCAGCTTGTCAGTGGAGAGTCACTAGAAAGCTTTAAAAGATGAGAAAAAAAATAAATAGATGGCGATGATAGTGGAAATTCGCAAATGGAGAGGCAGATGAACGGAACAGACTCAGTAATCAAGTTGTCAGTGTTAGGTTAATAGGGAGCTTTATAAGTTAAAAGATTAGAGAAATTTATGAATGGCGATAATAGAAGGAAACAGGTAAGCATAAGGAAACCGCCACTCGTAGGCCTGATAGCTTCTGGTGGCTTGGTTTCCCTTATTCTCTTATGTTCTTATCATCAATATCACTACCGTTGGACTTCATGAATTAGTTATCTGTCCTTCAGTAGTGCACCGCCCTTACTTAGAGCATCAGACACCCTGCGGCTGCGTGAACAATGAAGGGTATAATAATGACAGCTGACGTCACTGCACGGACGCGTCTTAACAGACTGAGTGACGCGCCCTTCCACAAATATGTTTTTTGATGTCTGCACTGGTCCTTCTGAAGGGCTCCGGTTGACGGCGCTTCTCCGCGGTAAGAGAGAGAGAGAGAGAGAGAGAGAGAGAGAGAGAGAGAGAGAGAGAGAGAGAGAGAGAGAGAGAGAGAGAGAGAGAGAGACTCCCCATGACATGAGAGCAGGTGATAGATTCCGCCACTCGCTGCAAACATGAGCCTGACAGTTTTATACGCGCCCTCTCACCCACACGCGGGGTTTCCGTTACCCCACCAAGACCACCGCGCCTGACCCACGCATCGCCAAGGTCAGGAAACCAACGGTACTGTGATTCCAACCATCCCAACATAAAATAATCAGCAATCTTTTTATTTATTTTATCGACGCTAAGGAGCCCAGCGGTGTTCCAGTAACTCAGTAGAACAGCTCAGCACCGGCGCCCTTGAGGACCTGCTGGCCGTCAGGCGTGAGTGATGAGCGTTAGAGGAACATAAGAAGTGCAAGCAGTGTAACCATCCAAGTGTCCAAGGTCTGTTCCATCAAGCGTGCAGGACGAATGAACCTCCTCAGTGTCTCATTACAGGGGGACAAGTCATCATCATTATATCTGCTGTTGTCCGTCCCCCGCTACTCGCTGCCTCGCCGCGGGGAGGGCTAGTCTTCGGAGACACGCATGCTGTCTCACATGAGAACGTTGAGAACATGGACCCGTGATTGAGAGAGAGTGGGACTTAAGACACTAGGCAAAATAAAGTGCCTTGTCTAAGATACCTTTAGTAGCAAGACACTCCTTAGTTTGTGGAGGAAGTAATTGAAGAAAAGACAAAGAAACTATCTTTTAATGACACCACACAAAATAAATAAATAAAATAAAAACAGATAAATAAATAATTAGAATAAAGTAAAAACAAATAAAAAAAAAACATTCACATTATTCAACTTAAAACTGTTAATGATTGAGATGAAGCTAATTGTTAAGAGAAGGGGAAGAAAGACGTCCCCTCTCCTTCATGACCTGCGTGCTTGGGTCGTCAGTAGCGGCGGCAGACACTCACCTGGAGGAGGGAGCCGTTGTCCAGCTTGATGTAGGGATTGAATGGGTAATTCCCGGCGGGCACACATCTGCTGCTCACCGCGTCCAGGATCTCGCCAAGGTTACAGCACTTGGCGATGCACGGGTCAGCCTGGCAGCCCGGCGTCTGGAGTCTTTGCAGCTGTTGCTTCTCCTCCACGCTGACGCACACATACGCCTGAGGGAGGAGGCAAGGAAAGCAAAGGTTAAGACAGGAACGGACGTATTTTTGCTCTAGACGGAACGCAAAAGCTGTAGAACATCATCTTTAAAAGTACGAACAATATATAAGTCCCGTGTAATACAAGTCAGAAGAACCACTCAGGATAAATATTGACGTCTGATTTGCCAAAATAATTACTCCGGCGAATTCGTCTGAGCACATCTGACGCCCAAACACTCCACCTACCTGTATTCACCTGCCTGAATTCACCTGCCTGCTACTCAGATGATGCCAAAACACCACGTGCCTCCGTTCACCTGCTTGCTGCACAACCGCCAGCCACTCACCATGGGCACGAGGCTGCCGTTGGTGTGGAAGTCCTCGATGCAGTATTGGTTGTCGGGGATGATGCGGTCCAGCAGAGGCACGTACAGGCCGCCCTCCTCCTGCTGCACATGAAAGGCGTCCACCTGCCAGCCCATCTGGTCCCCGACGCACGTCTGACGGCAAGCCAAGCATCGGTGTCTTCTGTATTACTGCTCAGTGTGTGTGTGTCGAGTATGATATGACCCCTACAACCACAGAGACCTCGTGGCTTCCAATGTTCCCTTGACCCTCAGAGAAACGTCGTTTATTTCCAGAGTAGGTTACTCGTGAGGAATGGAAGTAGCAGCCAGTTTGTGATAACATTCCTTCCCGGTTGAGGTTGAGCTGCACATTACTCGTATAGATCTCAAGCCAGCAATTGATATTAGGAGGTGTAAGAGCTGTCAGTAAGGTCAGCCCTTTGCTTGAATGAAGGACTGAGTAAATTAAGATACAATTGAGTGACAACAGTACAGACAGAGAAATCAGACCAAAAAATCCCTCGTTTGTCCCCAACGTCTCTCACACACCAGGTCCCTATCCGAGGCTTCTTCGTCTATCTCACCCACCTGGAAGTTTGGCACCAGCTCGTGGGTGTGGATGAAAGGCGGTTCTCGGATGTCCACCATTTCCACCTGCTTGTGAGCCCCATCCACAGACTTGAAAGGCACGAGCCATGGTTCCGTGGTGACGTTGTAACGAAGGGCGCAGCTGGAGGCCGTGTCGTACACCTGTGGAGGGACGCAAGCTGCCTTCAGAGGGACCAGTCACAACATTGACAGGATTTGAAAGAACACTCGTCTTCCCAGCGTCGCGGCAAGGCGATTCCTTTACTTGTATGGTGGCGGCGAAGGAGAGAAATGGCACAGGCGAGGGAAGGGATGAAGAAAGGAAATAATGACGTTGTAAGCAAGAAAGGAAAGGAGATGCATAGGAGAAAATAGCGAATGAAGAAAAGAAAATAATGATATTCTCAGCATTAAAGATACATTTTTTGATAGGTGTGATTCATTCCTGTATTGGAATATAGCAGCCTTAAAAATAACCCTAGTATGGGATGACAAAGAATCCTACAGCAGTAAAGTGTGAATAGTTTTGAGGTTCGAGTCTGTAGCTCCACCGTACGCGGTTACTCAGTTCTAAACAAAGCACTTGGAATGATGTGCACCTGAACGACTGGCGACACCCAACGGGTCTCGAACAGAGAGGGAGAGACGGTCGATGCCTTTCTAATGCTGAAGATAAAAGTTGTCTGAGTCCTCTCCAAGACTCACCTCGTTGGGCATGCAGCATTTCCTGACGGGGATCTTGGAGGGGTCGTACGTTTCCACCTCGGTCTGCAGCACGCACACCATGGCGCCCTGGATGTGCGGAGAGCCCTTCACACTGGCGTTCACCACGAAGTTCTCAAGGCAGTAGTGCTTCAAGTCGTACTGGTGCTCGTACTCCGGAACCCACAGGTGGCCGCTGTCCAACACGCGGAAGTCAAACTCTGGTTTCCTCTCCGGCACGGCGTCCAGCAGGTACCGCTCGCAGTCCAGCGGGGACGTCCACAGCTCCACCTGCAGCAGGACACACGCCGCTACAGAACGCCGCAGGCCAGTGTAGGTCAGCTTATACACCAGAAAATTTTGCTGTCTACCATGTTTTTCTTTACCTTTCGTCTCTCTCTCTCTCTCTCTCTCTCTCTCTCTCTCTCTCTCTCTCTCTCTCTCTCTCTCTCTCTCTCTCTCTCTCTCTCTCTCTCTGCCTCACCTGGTCCCGCGTGAGGTTGGACTCCATGTAGACGCCGTAGTAGTCCACAGTGAAGATGGGAACGCTGAAGGTGAGGTCACGGCTGGGCTGGCAGCTCTTAGTGGCATGATCGAACACCTCCTCCTCGGGGCAGCACTTGTGGATCACCAGGCTCAGCTCTTCTATAGCTGGCTCCTCCTTCTGCGGGAGCAACAAGCTAGCGGGACCCTCATCGTTGTCACCGTGCGTGAGATCAACAGCGGGCTCCTCTGCGGGTCGGAGGTCATTGAGGGGAAGCAGGGGGGGCGTCATGGTGGGAGCTCCTGGTGGCAAGGTCGCCCGGTGGTGCCTGTGCAGAGGGCGCCGAGGAGCTTAACTCTGCAAAGACGAGAGTAAAGAAGGTAGAGTAACAAACAAACCGGAATTGAAGACGCGGGTGTCCTCCACTCTCCTCCTGCCGACGGTCTTGTCACGGCTCACCTTGGCGAGGGGGTGGGAATGGAGACACGCTCATCCCTGCCGCCAGGAAATAATGTACAGAGAATTGGATAGATGGAGAGGAGATGGGCGGATACATGGCTAGATAGATAGATAGATAGATGGATAGATAGATAGATAGATAGATAGATAGATAGCCATACATAGAATGAATATGACATTTGGATAAGTAGAATGGACATTAAAATAAACAGAAAAATTAAAAGATTTAGACATTCTAACAAATAGACACACACACACACACACACACACACACACACACACACACACACACACACACACACACACACACACACACACAACAAACAGACAAGAAACATACATATACAACGACAACCTTTATACAACTCCCTCCTTCCCTCCCTCCGTCTCTCCCTCCCTCTTTCCCTCCCTCCCTTCCTCCCTCCCTCTCTCCCTTCCTCCCTCCCTCCCTCCTTCTCTCATATCTTTATGTAAACGCAACAAAGACACACGACAATGATAAGGAGGAGAGGTTCGCATATCTATCTCTCTCTCTCTCTCTCTCTCTCTCTCTCTCTGCTGCTGCTGTTGCCTCCTGCCTCTCATTTTACCTTTAATTGCACGCTCTCCTACCCCACAGTCGAGGCGTTAAAAGCCGCAAATACGTCTACCTGAGTAAAATACAGGGTGATAAGCAAACACCTGCCTGCCTTGTTGCTTTCCTACCTGCCTACCTACCTGTCTACCTCCTCTTTACTCCCACGGTAAGGAAAGAGGGACAGGGAAGATGGAGGAAAGCAGGGAAGGAACATATATTTTAGTTACTCACCACTCCTTTCCTTTTTTTTTTTTTCTTTTTTTTCTACGGATGTGTTTTGGGGAAGGAGAGACGGAAGGAATGTATAGAAGCGATGGAGGAAAGCAAGGATAAGGAAAACAGAGGATGAAGTGGTGGATGGAAGAGGGGATGGAGAGGCGAAGGAATGGAGGAAGGGAGGTAAGGACAAACGACAGGATTAAGGGAAAGGAAGGAAGATATTTATTTTTTTTTTTTTTAACTTCTTTCCCTTGACTTCCTTCTTTCAATTTTCGGTATTCATGGCTTTCTGTTTTCTCTCCTACTCCTCCTCCTCCTCCTCCTCCTCCTCCTCCTCACATCAATTCATCAACTTTACTTTGCTCCTACATAAATATAGAACTTTATCACACTTATTAATTGTATTAGCTAAAGTAACATGTTTTTCTTTCACCCTCCTCCTCCTCCTCCTCCTCCTCCTCCTGACCAGACCAGCAAGGCGTCCCCGAAAGCTTTCTCTGACGCCACAAAGAACGTGAGAGTTGGCGGCGTGTGCGTAAAACAGCCGCTTCCTGTTAATACGTTCAAGGATAATTATCTTTTCGTGCCGCGCAAGGGAAATATCTGTCTTAACTGTGAATCCTTTTTTTTTATTGGATTTATTTATTTTTATGTATTTATTTATTTATTTATCTATTTATTTATTATTTTTTTTGGGGGGGTGTGGCAGGGAGTTGTCTTCAATATTCGAGGTTTCATTTTCTTATTTATTTTTTTTTACATATATTTATTTTTCGTGAGTAGTTTGGCTTTTTGTTGTTCTATCCTATTCTTATTCTTTTGTTTCTTTTTTTGTTTTTATTTCAATCTTTATTTTTCTTTTCTTTCTTTCTAAATTCCTTCCTTCTTTATTTTCTTTTTTTCTCTTCTTTACTTTCTCTTTTTTCTTCCTTCTTTTCCTTTTCATTATTTTCCTCTCTCTTAATTCTTCTTCTTCTTTTCTTCTTCTCCTTCTTCTTATAATTATTACTTTTGTTATTATCATTATTACCATCATCTTTTTTTCGCTATCTTATCCCTCCGGAGAGTAATTACACACGCTGAAATTCCCAGTAGGCATAATTCTTGAACTTCTCCCGCTCTTTCTTGCCTAAGGTGCAATTAGAAGTGATCGTAAAATCTTGCAAACGAACGAGAGAGAAAGTCAGAAAAAATAAGATGCATTCAACCTGTTTGTTTCTTCTCTTTTCGCTCCTCGCTTTTACACTGTAAGAAAAATAGTGAAGATTAAAGATACGGTTTTCTTTTTTTCTTTTCATTCTTTAACTCTTATCATCGCAATGCTGTAATTATATATAAAGTCATAAAACCTTGCAAAAAAATGAAAGGGGAAAGTAAAAAGAAGAAAAAAAGAAAAGGCGTTCAGGGTTTTTTTTTTGTTTTTTCGTTCCTCGCTGTAAGGTTGAAATAATAAAAATAAGGATGGGAGAAGAAAAAAAAAGAAAAAAAATCAATAGCCACTTTTCTTTTTATAAGCCACGTCTTGCTATTCTTCCTCTTCATTATTTTCCCTTTCTTCTCTATTTTTTCTTATTTTTCCCATTATTTTTCTTTGTTTGACATTGTTTCTTCTTCCTTTTCTTCTTTATTTCTTTATTTCCTTCCTTGTTGTTCTTCTCATTAATATTCATTTTCTTTTCTTATCTTCCTCTTCTTTCTCTTCTTCCTCCTCCTCTTCTTTTCGTTAGTCGGTTTACGCATCTCTCTCTCTCTCTCTCTCTCTCTCTCTCTCTCTCTCTCTCTCTCTCTCTCTCTCTCTCTCTCTCTCTCTCTCTCTCTCTCCCCACCCACTGGTTCCGTCACGCGTCACAGTGCTCCCTTGCCCATCACGCCTGCCTTTAGCTGCGCGGGTCGAGGTCACTCTGGCGATCCACATACTCGCGGGGTCACGGCCGCTGAGAGGTTTCCTTCAGATGAAAGTAAAAAAGAAACAAGAAAAAAAAAACGTGCGTAAAGAGAGTAACGAAGAAGAAGAAGAAGAAAGAAGAAGAAGAAGAAGAAGACATGTATAAAGAGTAAAGGAAGAGCAAGTAACACGCAGCAAATAGAATCCTGCACGAAACATAGTGAATTTTCGTTGCCAAAAAAGAGCATTTGTGTTGATATGGAGAGTCACTATGGCAGAGGAAATTACCTTATCTCTGGTAACGTTACATTTTGTTTCCCCACCACAGCATCTTTTCCGTCTGGCGAGAGAAAGGGCACACGAAATCAGCAGAGATCAAGAGAAGTGCCTCGCCAAAGAGAGCATCTGCTGGGATGGGTCTGCTGCCTCGTCTTGAATGGGATATGCTCCATCACGCTCCGACGGCGGTGATGGCGGTGGCGGAGGTAGCGGTAGTGGTTTAGGTCACGAGTTATTGTGTGTCTCTCGGAGAAGGAAGACTGAGGGACAGACTTACTCCGATCCTGAGGTTTCAAGACACTTCTCTTCGTGATTCTGCACATTATTTTTGGACGATTTTCTTCTGTTAATGGCATCTTCAGTGGCTCTTTTTATTTATTTATTTTTCACCAGATTTATGACTGAGGATGACAGATATGAAAAGAGTTCAGTATATTTCATGCAGGAACAGACAGCCACGTGTAAGTCAGACGGGCTTTTTGCAGCTTCCCTTATTTCCTTACGCCTTATCGTTGTCCTTGGCCAGAACTACTCTAAAAAAAAAAAAAAGTCTTCTTCCCACAAGCAGCTCCTCCCAACACCTGAGATTATGAACACCCTCGCACACATTCAGCGGGTTTGCCAAGCAGCGTGCGTGGGGACAGTCGGGGTTCAGGGACGCGAGGTTCGGGCGTCTTTCATTAATCCGTTCCGCATCAGACACTCGTATTCAGAAACGCTCTTCCTCCCTCACCACGACTATTTTCAAAGGCCACAGAGATGATGAGCCGAGTTCTCAAGAGTGTTTCTCCTGTTAATAATGTAGGAATCTTGTTAGTCTGTCATTAGGACCGTACAAATACCCTTAAAGTCCGTGAAATTTCAATTACGGTGTAGTAGAGGTGCGGCGTAGAAGCGTTTCAGAATACGGTCCTCTAGAGACAGACCGCCACCGTAAGGAAACTACATAGCAGCAACCGTAAGGACCCGCAATGGACTATGACGTGGACTGAACGGACCACCTGTACCTGTCCTCCCCTTACCTGGCGTACCTAACTTGTCCCTCCTAAACTGTCTATCCTTGTGCATGGTAGAAAAAAAAAAAGATGTTTACTTTCTCTTGTGCGGTAAAACTGTACATTTTTTTTTTATCAGGATTTTAAAATTACCTATTGTACCTAACCTGTTCCTTCTTAACCTGTTTATTCTTGTTCTTTCCTACCTGTGGTTAAAAATTATGTTTGCCAAGTCTATCTAACCAGTTCCTGCTCACTTATGTCCCTGTATGTACCTTCTTATCTATACGGTTTAAAAAAAAATGTTTCCTGTTTAATTTTCAGGGTTTTGATTTGATGAAGTTGTACCTAACCTGTCCCTCTTCAACTGTTTATCCTTGTCCCTACCCCCTCAGTATAGTAGAAAATAATAATAAATGGTGTTTACCTTTCACTTCCGTAGCAAAACAGTATAATTTTCAGGATTTTAACGTTACCAAATGTACCTAACCTGTCCTTACTCATCTGTTTATCCTTGTCCATTCCTCCTAGTGTGATGAAAATAATAATTGGTGTTTGCTTTCGCTTCTGTAACGTAACTGTGCAATTTTCAAGATTTTAATTTTACGCAACGTACTTAACCCGTTCCTGCTTACCTGTTTATCCTTGTCCTTTTCTTAGTATAGTAAAAAAGAAAGAAAGAAGGAAAAAGAGAAAAAAAACGTAGTAAAAAAGTGGAGTTTACCTTTCTAATTCCGTAGTATAACTGTATAATTTTCAGATTTTTTTTTAATAATACCTCGTGTACTTAACCTCTTCCTTCTTAACTGTTAATTCTTTGTCCTTTTCTCTCCAAGTGATAAAAAAAGAAAAAGTTATACTCTTTACTTTCACATCCACAGTACAGCTGCATAATTTTCAGGATTTTAATTATATGCACATTTTTTTTTTTTTTTTTTTTTTTTTTTGTTTCTGTATCAATTTATTGTTTTCAGGTATTAGTTAACCATTTCTGACCGTATAATTCAGTAATGTGGTTTAATATGATTTTTTTTTTACTTAACTTTAAGTACATTTTTCCCCCTATCAGTTTATTTTCTCAAGTACTGGTTAATAATTTCTAACGGTAAGACTTTGTATTGTAAGAGATTTCATTTGACTTTTTTACAAGGATTTGTGAGGATATTAGTTAATCTTTTCTAGAGGAGGACAACATTACCCCTGAGACAACAAGAAACGTATAGAAGGAGAGGAATGATGGCAAGGGAAGAGAAGAAGATAAGGGAGAGAAAAAGAGAGAGACGAAAAAGGAAGAGAGGAGGAGGGGAAGAAGAAAATGTCTTTCCTTTGTATTACCAAACAACATAATTTTGAGGAGAAGATAGAGGAGACGAAAGGAAGAGAGGAGAGGAAGGAGAAAAGGTCTGTTTTGTACTACTAAACAAACCAATTCACTGCAGAACCATGTCCCACACGAAACTACAACACTTACGAGTATTCAGAAACTCTTGTGGGTTAATCATCCTTTACAGAATATTAGCAGGAAAGAAAAGACTTTTGAGGAAAAAAAAAGCTTCATCTTGGTTCTTTTCTCTCAAACCAGGTGTGGTATGGGTTCTCTCTCTCTCTCTCTCTCTCTCTCTCTCTCTCTCTCTCTCTCTCTCTCTCTCTCTCTCTCTCTCTCTCCCTCTCTCTCTCTCTCTCTCTCTCTCTAATCCTTACTACTATACCATCGCTTCACTGGCTCACCTTCACCGCCTTCTCTGGGATAACCCCCAGGCAGCTTCCCATCTCTCTCTCTCTCTCTCTCTCTCTCTCTCTCTCTCTCTCTCTCTCTCTCTCCTCTCTCTCTCTCTCTCTCTCTCTCTCTGACGGGCGTGTGTCGCGTATTAAAAAAAATCAGGAAGAGTGAAAGAAAAAAACTGGCCTGCCTTCGGTTGCTATACGGGATCTCCTTTCGTCACCTCCGCTATCTTTCGGTATTTTTGTCATCATCGTCCTCTTCACTAGTGGCAGATTCTCTCTCTCCCTCTCTCTCTCATTGCCTTCATATCTCACATTGTGGGTTACTGATGTGCTCATTGTTTCACAGGACGGATAATATTTTTGATGACACCGTCTTGCTTTTTTTGTTTTTACGTCCAGGTTCCGCTGGGTCGGTGTCTCCTTTTTTCTTTTTTACTTTTAGCACCGTTAACCCGAGAGGATGGATCTCTTTCCTCACCTCAGACCATGGCTAGGATTCGAACCCGTGCGCTTGAGGATCCATCGTCTCCTAGCCGCGAGTGTTACCGCTGCACCACGGTGGCCTTCGCGAGGCGGCTCACAGAAGAGAGTGAATTACTGGTGATGAAATGAATATTGCTACAGGTGGCGACATTGTGCCTCCGCTGTGGTAAGACTTGCATTTCACCTTGGTTGTATTTACTATTGTGTGTTGATAGACGAACGCTTTCACAGAGCCAGTAGAAGAAGAGTGCAATTTACTATAAAATATGGTTAGAAGACGCAGAGTTATACCTGAACAACGACGGTAAACTGCATTGTCCATTGTTTATTGATACAGCATTCACTTTCACATGTAGAGCGTGGCAATTCACTGGTACTGAAATATCGCCAGAAGACGCTCAATTCTGCCTCAGTTACGACGAAAAAAAAAAAAAAAAAAAGAGTGAGGAAGGTTAAGTATCTTTATTTCCTTGATTTCTTTTTAATTTTCTTATTCCTTTGGAGGGAAGGTGCGCGAAATGTTGAAATACCGCCCGAAGACAAGTTATTCTGTGATGGAAAACTCAGCCATCACTTAACGAACACTGAACCCTTGCACTGCCTGGACAAATTTTTCCCATATCAACGTACAATATCTCAAGGAATATATTTGTCCTATTCTAAAAATGTTCAGTAGCTAGAAAAGATGAAATTAAGGAAGGTGCTATACTCTCGTTTTTCCTCCGTGGCCACGCAAACAGCTTTCTACAGTGTTCTGAATGGTATCAACAGGCTTAAGAAGAGGGAGATGCAGCAGATACATGGCCACTAAAGATAACAAAAGAGAGGAAGCTGGAAAGAACAGAGATGAGAATGCTGAGGTGGATAAAGGCTGTATCACTCAGAGAACAACTACTAGATGAAGAAGTGATAAGGTAGCAGGGGTGGCATGCATAACAGAAGTAATGAAAAGAGAGAAGTTAGACAGTTTGGTAACGTAGTAAGAAGATAAGAACATAAGAACATAAGAAATAAGGGAGGCTGCAAGAAGCGACCAGGCTTACACGTGGCAGTCCCTGTTAAGATCAAGAACTGATTAAAAGAGCCTGAAGAAAACCAGTTGAGGAAAGAAAATCGAGGGGAAGACAGAAAGTTAGATGGAGAGATGGAATTGAGGTAGAACTGCAAAGGATGGCAGTCAAGAGGAAGATGCAGATAGGAAGAGATAGGAAGAAACTTGTTCTAAAATAGAGTGGTAGGTGAATGGAATGTACTCTGTAATCAAGTTGTTAGCATTAAATCATTGGGGAGCCTTAAAAAGATTTACGGATGGTGATGATAGTGAAAATAAGTAGGTATGTTTTATATAGTGACAGTCTCGTATAGTCGTGATGGCTTCTTGCAGCTTCCCTTATTTGTCTTATGTTCTAATGTTCTGAAGATGCAAGGGGTAAAAACAACAGGGTATTCGTACATGGCGCCGACTCACTCTTGGGGATACGGCGAAAGGAGAAGCAAAAGAAGAAGGAGGTACAGTACAAAGTCTCACTACACGGGGCTACCATCACTGCAGCCTCTGTGCGAGCGCCTCTGTGCTGAACAAAGACTTGTCTCCGAAACTTTCTCCAGGCAGTCATCATCACCATCATCATCATCACCTTCATCATCATAATTTTCGCTCTGCTCTTGTTTGCTGCGATACATTTTCTAATCTCATCTCCTCTTGTCTTGTTCTCAATCTCTTTCTCTCTCACTCTCTCTTCTCTTTCGTTCTCCACGCCTGAGTTGCCATCTATCAGTCCAGGCCAGGTCTTTGTAAATAGGTAGTCATGTATTATTTAAGAGATTTACGCATGAACCGCCGCAGTGCTTGTTAACTTTCCCTATCTTCAGCCACAAGATCTCGTTTTTAGTTCATTTCCTAATCTCGCACTTTCGTTTCTGGGCTGTCCATAAAAAAAAAAAAAAAAAAAACAATCCCGGCAGATGCAAAGCAGGAATAACACCAGAAATTTGTAAGTATTAAATAAGCGAACGGCGACACGAACGAGAGACGATTAGGGGGAGAAATAAAAAGTACGAGAGGCCTTTGTTCTTTGTCCTAAGGTTGATATACGATATAAGAAATGCACTTGTTTGAGAAATAGGCGAAGAGCAGACAGGTACAAGAGGGCGATTAGGGAGAAAGAGAGAAAGAAGAGAGGCCTTTGTTTTTCTTCTTCTTCCTCCTCTCTTCCTTGCAAATATTAAAGCCTTAACTGGAAACGTTCAGAAATTGGTTTGTATTGAGTGGAATGAGTGAACAACAAAACAAGACAAGATTAGGGAAAGGTAAGATACTTTGTGGTTTAAATTTGTGGAGGAGAAGCCTTCGTTCTTTCTTTTCTTCCAAACTTTAACTGGAAACGTTCAGATATTGGTATGTGTTGAGTGGAATGTGTAAACAGGAGACAAGACATGAGGAGAAGGAAGATTTTATTTTTCTACCTTTCCAGCAAACAGGAGACAAGACACGAGGAGAAGGAAGATTTTATTCACTACCTTCCCAGCAAACAGGAGACAAGACACGAGGAGATGGAAGATTTTATTCACTACCTTCCCAGCAAACAGGAGACAAGACACGAGGAGATGGAAGATTTTATTCACTACCTTCCCAGCAAACAGGAGACAAGACACGAGGAGAAGGAAGATTTTATTTTCTACCTTTCCAGCAAACAGGAGACAAGACACGAGGAGATGGAAGATTTTATTCACTACCTTCCCAGCAAACAGGAGACTAATGGCAGGCAGTATGGGTCTTCACACCTCCTCTGGGAATCAGTTGAGTGTGGTTTACGTGATGATGGAGTCTAAAGTTTCCTGTTACAGCTCAGCACTTCCGCTAATAAGATACGTAATGCATTATGGGTACCGCCTCCAGCTGCCTCAATTCTTTCTTTCCGCCTTTTTTTCTTTTTCTTTCTTCTTCTTCTACTTATTATTATTATCATTATTATTATTATCATTATCATCATTATTATTACATCTTCTTTCCTCATATTTTTCGTCCTTCTGTTATTACCTCTCTCCTAAATATTCATCCTCCTACTCCTCCTCCCCCACCACCCCTCCTCCTACTCCTTCTCCACACCACCTCTTCTACAACTTCTCCATATCCTCTTCACCCCTCACCTTCCAACCCTCTTCACCTCCCGTCAGAAAAATACTGCAAATTGGCGGTCACGTTCCCTCGCCCTCACGACAAACAGACATGAACGTGGTGGCGGTGGAGGTGGTGGGGACGTCCCGGGCCGGCCTCCACCTCCACCTCCTCTTCCTCCTCCTCCTCCCTGCACCTGTCGAGACTGGCGCCCTTTTGTACCGCCTGAAGGAATTGCTGGATTACAAAGGAGAAAGGAAGTAGCGGAGGTTAAAATGAGGGTGTTGGAAGTAAAGGCACAGGAGGAAGGGAGAAGCGAGTAACCTTGAGTAAATGGAAGAATTATGAACGATGTGGGAAGTAGAGGAGATAAGTTGAAAAGACATGCTAAGAGGGTAAAGACTGAGTTAAGATAGGTTAAGTTGGGTTAGGTTAGGTTAGAGGGATTTTGAAGGAAGCTGCAATGGTTGAGAGAAAGAAAGGGAACAGGAGAAGTTAAGACGAATAATGTGCATAGAAGTCAAGGCAGCTAATGAAAAGAGATAGGAGTGGTTGAAATAGTAAATGAGAGGGAATAGAAGCATTTATGATACCGAGAGGAAATACGAGAGAGAGAGAGAGAGGCAAAAGATAGCAAAAGAAAATGGAGAGACGGAGAGAGAGAGAGAGAGAGAGAGAGAGAGAGAGAGAGAGAGAGAGAGAGAGAGAGAGAGAGAGAGAGAGAGAGAGAGAGAGAGAGAGAGAGAGAGAAACTAAAACGAGACAGCGAAACAGACAAAAAAAAAAATAAATAAATAAATAAAAAGTTAAGAACGAAGAAAAGGAAACAAGACGCAAATTAAAACAAGGTCATGAGGAATAAGGAATAGAAACACCGGCCTTGGATCCAGAGAGAGAAAGAGAAAGACACACACAGACACAGAGAGAGAATAAAAAAAAAGAAGTCATTGGAAAGGTGTTGCTGAGTGAATCAACCTTGAAAGTATGGAAATCCTAACTGGGAGAGGGAGGAAGGGAAGGCAGGGTGTTAGAAAAGGTTATGGCAAGGGTTAAGGGGGCGGCAGGGACCGGTCTGAGAGGTGTGAGGGCTTAAAGACTAAAGGAAAGGCTAATGAAGGGCTGGGAGGGGGGAAGTGCAGGTACAGGGACGAGCTGGGAAGAAGAGACTGTATCGCAGGTTATCATATTACTGGAGGTTAATAAGAGATGGACCAGGAGGAAGAGGAAAAGGAGGAGGAGGAGGAAGAGGAGGACTAATCTTTCTCCTTTCATTCTCACCTGGTTCCTCCTCTACCTACTCTTAATCCTTTCCTCCAATCTCTTCTTCTTGCATCTCATTTCTTCCTCTCCTTTTCTGTCTCACTGGATTAATTTTGTCTGTGTTTGTGTGTCTATGCATCATCTCTTTAACTGTCTATTCACGTGTCTGTCTGTCTGTCTGTCTGTTTATTTGTCTATCTGACTATCTGTATGCTTGTTTGTCTGTTTGTCTGTCTGTTATTTCCTCTTTTTTTCTTTTTTATTCTTACATAATACAGTTTGATATCTCTCTCTCTCTCTCTCTCTCTCTCTCTCTCTCTCTCTCTCTCTCTCTCTCTCTCTCTCTCTCTCTCTCTCTCTCTCTCTCTCTCTCTCTCTCTCTCTCTCTCTAATGCTGTACATAAACATTTTTCTTCTTTTCTTTTACACAATTCTTTCTTCCTTCTTTCCTCCTCCTCCTCATCCTCCTTTTCCTTCTCCTCCTCCTCCTCCTCCTCCTCCTCCTCCTCCTCCTCCTCCTCCTCCTCCTCCTCCTTACGGCCACCAGAGCAATTTGAAAACCTCGTAAAAAGTCAATAAAACCTCAAGATTTTGCATGTTAATGTGGCAACACCTGAACACACGTAATGGATGCCCCTCTCTCTCTCTCTCTCTCTCTCTCTCTCTCTCTCTCTCTCTCTCTCTCTCTCTCTCTCTCTCTCTCTCTCTCTCTCTCTCTCTCTCTCTCTCTCTCTCTCTCTCTCTCTCTCTCTGTGTGTGTGTGTGTGTGTGTGTGTGTGTGTGTGTGTGGCAATTAAGGTGACTAAGGTGAGGCAGGTACACGTGAGGTTAGGTAATGTAAGGTGAGGTAAGGTGAGGTGAGGCGGTGAGGCCGAGGTGTGATTGGGCAGGCAGTAAGGCAACAGGTGTGTGCGCTGGGGGGAGGGGGTGTGGGGGGAGGTGGCCGGGTCGCTAATGAGGTGCAGGTATCAGTGTGACCAACCTGACGCCAAATTATTCCAGGTGACCAGCTCGACCTTTTTACTGAGAGAGAGAGAGAGAGAGAGAGAGAGAGAGAGAGAGAGAGAGAAAGAGAGAGGGATTTTTCTTTTGCTGCGTTCTCGAGTTTTCTCATTTGTTTTATTTGAATTGTTTAATTTTTCTTGGTATAAAAAGTTTCCTTCCTTACTTTTTTTACTGTATTTATGTATTCATTTATTTAGTGTGTTTGTGTTTCTTCTTGTGTGTATGTGTGTGTCTATTTCTTCTTCTTGCTGTGTGTGTGTGTGTGTGTGTGTGTGTGTGTGTGTGTGAATAGGGCATGCTGCCAGAATCACGCCCGCACCCATGCACACACACCTATGCACACACACACACACACACACACACACACACACACACACACACACACACACACACACACACACACACACACACACTACACACACACACTACATAACAGGCTGATAGACAGACAGACAGACAAACAGAGAGACACACAAAAACAGATAAACAGACAGACAGACATATAGACAGACAGATAAACAAACAAACAGAGTGACAACACAACAACAAGGCATTCAGTTATAACAGGTGAAGAGACGCAGAACGAATCGATGGCAAGATGGGTGGAAAATGAGGTCGGGCAGGTTAAGGCTACAGCTGGCTGGCTGGCTGGCTGGCGATCGCTGAGGCCAGGCAGCAAGGAGGGACAGGCAGCAGCAAGTGCCTCAACGGGGAAGGGATGACCCACCTATGGGAGAACCTGAACGACCTTGAGTGTGGCGGCCTGGTCTGGGTGGGAGAGAACTTTCGCTTCGTGGAGAGAGAGAGAGAGAGAGAGAGAGAGAGAGAGAGAGAGAGAGAGAGAGAGAGAGAGAGAGAGAGAGAGAGAGAGAGAGAGAGAGAGAGAGAGCGCACAAGGAGGACAGCGGAGAAGGGTAATCAACAAATTAAAGGATCAAGAATCAGGATGCGGTGCAGAAGAAAAAAGGAAGAGGAGGAATAGGAGAGGGAAAAAAATATATATACAGACACTTGATTTAACATGAGCTGAGTTACACTTGACTGTTCTCAATCATACCTTAGTGTTCGTGATGCAGAGAGTGAACATGCGCGGGGACGGGAGGGAAGAGAAGGGCGGCTGGGAGGAACGGACGAGTGATGGGCGAGCGGGTGTTTAAAGAGGCAAGGGTGATGGTGGAGGTGATGGGTAGGCGATAAAAAGGGGCGGGGAGGGGGATGGGCGTAACAAAAGGGAACGAGCCGTAGAATGTAACGCGTGGGAGAAAAATAGCGAACGAAATTACGCAAACGGAAAGACGCTAGAGATGAATAACTCGGAGGTTGAGAAAAAAGAAAATGAGTGTTTGTAAGTACTACGTAGAAGAATCCTGAATGAAAGTGCGTGCTAAGAAAATATAAATAATGGTAGAATGGCAGCGGTGAGAGGGATGATGACAGGAGGTGCAGAGAGAGAGAGAGAGAGAGAGAGAGAGAGAGAGAGAGAGAGAGAGAGAGAGAGAGAGGATGGTAACAAGGACAGGGGGGATGGGAGTGGCTGGCGGGGAGAGGATGAGACGTCCAGTTACTTGGTCAACTTCGTGTGTGACCTCTGACCTTGCTGACCTCGGGCACATGCTTCCTCAAGGCCTTGGCGCAGGAAAGGAGGAGGAGGAGGAGGAGGCCTTCGCACAATATTGCATGAAAGGATGTGCGAGAGAATGCAGGAGGTGGAAGAGGAGGACGAGGAGGAGGAGGAGGAGGAGGAGGAGGAGGATGACGAAGAGAGAGAGAGAGAGAGAGAGAGAGAGAGAGAGAGAGAGAGAGAGCGTCCCTTTAATCAAGCACATAAGCAGGTGTGTGTGTGTGTGTGTGTGTGTGTGACTCGACCAGTGGGAAAGTGAGACGGAACCTTGAGTCCCGGTGACGTCACGCAGTTAACGACGCAGGTGGTGGTGGTGGTGGTGGTCGTGGTGGTGGTGGTGGGGCTCAGGTAACTACTGGTGATGGCGGTGGTGGTGATGGTGGTGGTCACGTGGTTTGGCTGACATTATTGCCTCTTAGATAATTTGAACTTATTTGGAAGGGTTAACTTCAACCTGGCAACAGTGCTTGTAATGCGGGGGAGGCTTACGTAGATTGAGTGTGTGTGTGTGTGTGTGTGTGTGTGTGTGTGTGTGTTGGCAAATGAGTGGTTTGTTGTCCGTTCTCTTCGTGATCCTTAATACAAAACACTTCTTACTTCACATCCTTATTGCTTGTATCCGTTTCAGTAAATGACAAATAAATGATGGGAAAAAAATCAATAAAAAACTAAATAACACCGTACTTTTCATCATTCTTCTTTTTTTTTATTTTATTATTATTAATATTATTATTATTATTACGTCATATTTCTTGTGAGGAATTTTGAAGTATTTTGTTTTGTAATAATATTCTGTCTTCTCCTTCATCCTTCCTCTCTCTCTCTCTCTCTCTCTCTCTCTCTCTCTCTCTCTCTCTCTCTCTCTCTCTCTCTCTCTCTCTCTCTCTCTCTCTCTCTCTCTCTCCTTTCATTCCCTCCTCCCTTCCTCTCCTCTCCTTCCCTTTACTCGTTCCTTCCTCTCCTCTCCCTCTTCCCTTCCCTTCTCTTCCATTCCTCTTCTCTCCTCTCCTCTCCCTCTCCTCTTCCCTCTGCCACCACCAAATTAACATGGAGGAGACAAGGAGGAAAGGGAAAGGAGAGAAGGAGGAAAGGAGGGAAGGAGGAAAGGTGAACATTGCCATCCACCCCTCCACTCCTTCACCCCTCCATCTCTCCACCCCCGCAACACGCATCATCCGCTATGCACACACACACACACACACACACACACACACACACACTACCCTTTCCCGCCGGTCTAAAGATAGAGGACAGTGAGAGGAATTTTTTGACCCACAGTAACTGGCTTTCGTGGCCTTCTCCTCCTCCTCCTCCTCCTCCTCCTCCTCCTCCTCCTCCTCCTCCTCCTCCTTCTCTTCCTCCTACTCCTCCTCCTCCTATTTCTCTTCCTCCTCTTCTAGCCACGCCACAAGCACGCGTACACATCCATTCATGACGAGCAAACACACACACACACACACACACACACACACACACACACACACACACACACACACACACACACACACACACACACACACACACACACACACACACACACACACACAGGAAAACAGGAAAGTTAGGATAGTTCAGAGGACAAAGTAAAGTTGTGAAAATAAGATGTTTTAATGTAGAGGAAATAGGTACGTAAAACTTTCGCAATGTACAGTAAATATACGTAGATATCTTTTTTTCTTTTCTTTCTTTTTATGTAAGAGGGACACTGGCCAAGGGCGACAAAAGAGCAAAGAAAAGAAAAAGAAAAGAAAGAAAGAAAAAAGCCCACTGAGGTATCAATTTCAAAGGGAATTTCAAAACAACCATCTAAAATTAGAAGATAAGTGTCTGGAAATCTGGAAGGAAGGTTCACAGATTTACTAACCGTGTCTGGAATTATTGATTGAAAGAGGCGATAGGAAGGGACCGGATGAATGGATGGATGGATGGATGAACACGGAGACAAGACCGCGAGAATATATGGAGTTCGGATTCTGTATAGCTACTGCAACTTGGAAAACACACACACACACACACACACACACACACACACACACACACACACACACACACACACACACACACACACACACACACACACACACACACACACACACACACACACACACACATATTGCTCTTCCATCTCTTTCTTCTTCTCCCCCACCATCACCTTCTCCTCCTCCTCCTCCTCCTCCTCCTCCTCCTCCTCCTACAGCAGGTTGCGTCAGGCCGCCCACCGCCTCCCGACACCCGCGCACCAAGCCACACACTCCCCGCACTGAACAAGTCACGCATGGCAGACTGAATGGCAGGCAGGGAGGGAAGGGAGGCAGGCAGGGAGGGAGGGAGGGAAGGGGGAAGGTTAGAAGATAGGAAGGCAGGGAGGGAAGGAGGGAGGGTGGAAAGAAAGAGAAAGGGAAGAAAAGAACAGAGAAGGGAGAGAATGGAGAGGGGAGAAAAAAGTGAGTGTAATGCAAGTGATTTCTGCATTTAATTGTCCCCACACGATTCTGTGTAAGACATTCCAGTGACTCGTGTACGTTCAAGACGACTCGTGTTTGCCTCGTTTAGTGGTTGTTTCATTGCACGTCATATTATCTACTTGTTTGTGTTAGACATCCAGTGAGGCTTTTATTATTCAAGTTTCTTTTGTGCCTTTTTTTTTCTAAGGCAGGATAGTCAGTTACACATGAACGCGTGAAATTGATGTGCTGTCATACGCAAATATATACAACACATATTTTTCTTTTTTTATTTAAGTGTATATTAGCTCTTTCTCTGCGGTGTTCAAGAATTCACAACACTAAAAAGTCACTGTACATAATTTTTACGAACATCCACAAAAGAGGGAAAGAGTAGGTTGTTCAGTGTTCAGTCAGTATATCTGGTATAATCTGGCATCTGTTCTCTTCATATATTCTCCTGTACGGCATTAGAAGGCAGCTGTCGAGAAGAACTAGATTATTCATATTAGTTTGTGTTTAAGGAACGATGTGTCAGGCAGCGGAGAAAGAGACGTTCAAAAACTCTCGATTTATGTGCTAGTTGACCTGCATGTCTCCCTTCAACACATAATATTCTCTAGTGTACTCCTCCAAAACCACACAGCGCATGGTATATTCCTCCCTACTTCACTGACGTAAGGATATGTTAAAATGCATCGTAATGAAAACACTTCACGTCTCTTAAATGCGAAATCTTCCCTACTGATGTACGTACCTGGCGATTTTGTCAGAAAAGTGTAGCAAGAGTTTCACATTATCTCATTTATGAACGTATTTGCTGTTTAGTTACTGTTAATGCACCTCTTAATCTGAGTACTTTGCATGTCTTCCTTCTTCCTTCAACACAAAATCTTCCTTAATAAAGTACATCGCAATTTTGTCATGGAAGTGAAGCAACATTCCATATCATCTCACTTATAAACGTGTTATTTAAGAGTATAATCTGCTACACTGTCTCTCACTTTCCAATACCCGTAGGTAGCAATCACTGGAGCCACGGGGATCTGATATACACGCCTCAGTGCCTGGGTTCTCCCCCATTGTCTGTATCACATCTGGGGCAGTGCTACACCTGTTTGTATCACTGCTTCATAAAACATTGCTAAACTCCAGCCACCCTACCGAGCCGCACTTTTACGCAGCAAGTGACAGTAACGAAGAACAGGGAAACGAAAGGAGATAAAAAATAATGAAAGAGCAAGATCTATTGTTAATACTCCTCAAGAAAAAAAATGTGACTTTAAAAGAGACAGAAATAGAAAGATAGTAATTGAGGAGAGGTGAACTGGCCAAAAAGAAGAAAGGAACTGAGTCAAGAGCTAGAAAAAAAAAAAAAGATTGGCCACTCTTACAGAAAGTTAATCTAACCACAAAGGAGTCTGTCGTTGGTTTAAGTCAAGTGGTTCTTCAGAATGCTAAGAGGGCTGAGGCAAACTTCCCTGTTCTGAAGTGGTGCTGAGAAAGGAGTGAAGGAGTGAAGGACAGAAGAAGGAAAAAGGAAAAGGAAACCCAAGGAGGCGAGGAAAAAAGAGAGAAAAACAAGGAAAGACAAGGCGAAGGAAAAGTAGATAAAAGGAGGAAAGACAAGGAGAAGGGAAGGAAGAACAGAGAGAAAAGAAGAAAAGACATAAAAGAGGGAAAAGAGAGAGGAAGATGAACAATAAGAGAGAAGAACAGAGGGAGAATGAGGCAAGACAGTGAGGAGAAAGAGACGAGGCAGAGAAACTAGAAAAAAAAGATTAAAGAAACGAACGACAGATGAGAGGTGGATAAAAGAAAATAGAAAGCAAGAGATGAAGCAAAGGAAGGGAAGGAAAGTAGTCGATAGTAAAAGGCTGAAATGAGAGAGAACTGACTAATAGGAAAGGAAGGAAGGAGGGAAGAAAGGAAGAGAAGAGAGAAAAGACAGAGAGGAGAACAAAGGAAAGGAAGAAAAAATCGATAATGAGTGGTTGAAATGAGAGAATTGACTAAATTGGAAGGAAGGAGGGAAGGGAGGGAGGGAGGAAAGGAAGAGAAGAGGGGAAAGGAAGTGAAAGGGAAGGGAGGGATATGTTAAGAAGAGACAAAGGGAATGTTAAACAGATTCAGACCAAGACACATAAAGACAAGTGAATTACGTTGTATAAGTAAGACTTGAGTTAAAGTGCAAGTATAGATTAACACAAGAAACGCGTTTACCAACACCACACGCCACAGAGACGTACAGTATAAAGGGTTCAACACCACACACCACCACTCGCATCACCATCTACGGCTCTCCTTCAAGTCATCTTCGCTTTATTTCTACACCACAAGTCGCAACACCAAGCCAGTTACCACCCCAGTCAGTCCCTCACCCAC
>NC_087192.1:8117500-8127500 GCF_035594125.1 Scylla paramamosain
TCGACTTCCTTTCTTCCAAGCGTGGGATAATTGCCTTCGTTTTCATTTCTTTCTATTTTCTTTTTGTTCCATTTCATCCTGTTTGGTTGTATCTCATGCTTTCTCTGTATAATTAACTCTGCTCATATTTATTTCTTTTACATTCCCTTTCTTCCTGTTCTTGCTTTCTCTGTGCCTGTCCATCTCCTTTGGATCACGCCGCTTCTTTGTGCTGCTCAGAACACCACGCAGGCATTCCCAGGCTTTTCTCGGCGTCAGAAACTCTCCTTCAGAATTAACCTCTCTATTCACCTCTATTCCAGCGTGCTACTAAGAGATTCCCAGGTACGTACGTCGCTCCCTTGGCTTCAACTCTCGTCCTGGAGGCTGCGAGGGTTATACCACACGGCAGACGGGCGCGGCCTTGACACACAACGTCGGCGTGAGTTGTTCATCCCACCAGGAAGCCTTTTATGGCAAGAGGGGACCAGTGGCGCCTCTTCCCGGCTTGGAGTCGAGAAGCAGCACCGTCGGGTGGAGGCATGAAGCGGCGGACTGGCGGGACGGGAGGCTGGGTCACGTCGCCTTGAGTTAACAGGGGTGCCGTTAGGTCAGAGGACAAGGTCTGTTGCTACGAGGGCGGGATGGGAGTTTTATGTGCCACGCTGCTGCTCTGAAGTAAGGGAAGAGCCAGATCGTGGGAAGGCGGCGTAAGGGAGAGGCACTTAGCGTCTCATTGAGTAACAGGGCTTTGAGAAAGAGCGCCACCGCCAACGTCCACCCGCACATCAGGCTGACGCGAGGCCTAGCGTTGCTCCGAGCGTAACTAAAACAAAGCTATCTTCACTCACCAGAATAACACCTCCCCTGCACGGCCTCCCGCGTGAGAACTGCGTCTTGTCGGAGGTGCACACACACACACACACACACACACACATAAAAAAGGAAAAGCATAAGCGTGTCGGCGCCTTTGTGCGAGGGAGGAGGAGGAGGGAGCCAGTACTGCGTCGCTAGGTCAGATGAGGTCGTGCCTTCATCGGCCTGACCTCAAGACTCTGTGACCCTCTCCGGTGGTGCAATACCTCAGGGGGTCGTCCTCCCGTGTCCCTCAGGCGGCAGCAGTCTCCGAGGCTCTACTTTCACTTGAGAGGCTGCAAGCGCGGAGGGGAGGGGCGGGAAGGAGGGGCGGGGCGGCGCAGGCAGGCGTCGTGGGAGCGGTGGCGCTGCGAGAGTGAAATTAACAAATATTGCAAGAAAACTTTAGGTCGCTTGAATCTGATGTGGGGAGTCAGGGTTGGCAGGGGAGGAGGTGAAGGAGGGGTGAAAGAGGGGTGAAGGAGGGGTGAATGGCCCGAGGGATTAGGGATGAGTGGCAGGGATTGGGATGAGGGAATGTGAGGCGAGAGAGCGGCCAGGTGTTAAGGGCAAGCAGGTGGGGCTTGCCTGGAAACATAAGGAGATGGTGGGGTGGGGGGAGGGAGGGATGCTTGCTCAGATAATGGCTCCTCCCTCTGCCTCTCCCTCTCCCTTTCCCTCTTCTCTGTCTTTCTCTCCCCTCTCTTCTCTCCCTCAGTAAATTTTCTCCGGGCTGGATTCACCACAGTTACTTCCATTCCGTTCCTGTAAGCTCGCATTCTTACATTCTATCCTCGCCTCCACCTTTCTCCTCTCCCCTTATTTGTATTCGTCGCTCACACTCCGCGCACACCTTAGTTTTTCCTACATTCATATACCTTTAATTTATGCTCTTTCAAGGTACCTCCGCTGCGCCCATAAATCAACGCCTTGCTTCGTTGGTAAGTGTCTCCCCGCATGGCAGCGTCCGCGGGGTGCGTGCATGTGGGTGGCGGGTAGGGGGTGACCCGGGCCAGCGAGGGTGTTGCCCTGTGCCCTCTGGCTTGTGCACTGGCTCACCCGCGGCTGTTTTTCCCTGTTAGATTGTAAAGCAGGTGAGTGTGAGTGGTGTCTATGATGTTGTTGATGGTGGTGGTGGTTGTGGTTGTGGTTGTGGTTGTGGTGGTGGTGGTGATGGTGGTCTTGATGTTGTTGTTAATGATAATAATGATGATGCTCTTCTTCTTTCTTTTCCTATTCTTCTTCTTCTTCTTCTTCTTCTTCTTCTTCTTTCTCTTCTCTTCCTTCTGTTTATTCCTTATCATGGTTCTTATTCTTGTTCTTTTTTATTCTTTTCGCTTAATTTTCTCACTGTTTTCCTTATTCTTGATTCTTCTTCTTCTTCTTCTTCTTACTTCTCCTCCTCTTCCTCTTTATATATATACAATTTTTTTTTTCACTTCCATCATCAACTCCCCCTCCTCTTCCTTCCTCTTCCCTTTCCTTGCATTCCATCCCCATTCAGGCCCCATATAACCACACTCATCTCTAATGCGTTTCTTTTCCTCATCATCACAGCTCCTGCCTCTTCCTGCCCGAAGCGACCTCGCTTTGTTTTCACTCCCATAAAGGTGACGCTGTAAATACTGGCCGTAGATACAGTGATGTTTGTTTTGTTGTGGGTGGTGGTGGTGGTAGCGGTAGTAGTAGTAGTAGTAGTAGTAGTAGTAGTAGTAGTAGTAGTAGTAGTAGTAGTAGTAGTAGTAGTTGTTGTTGTTGTTGTTGTTGTTGTTGTTGTTGTTGTTGTTGTTGTTGTTGTTGTTGTTGTTGTTGTTGTTGTTGTTGTTGTTGTTGTTGTTGTTGTTGTTGTTGTTGTTGTTGTTGTTGTTGTTGTTGTTGTTTTCGTTTTTGTTGTTATTGTTGTTGGAGATGATGGTGTTCTCTTCTTCTTCTTTTTCATCTCCTCCTCCTCCTCCTCCTCCTACTCCTCCTAAATCTTTACTTCCAAAACAGTAATTCTCCCACACACAAAGAAAAGAAAGAAAAAATTCACCTACGATTCTAATTACAAATTTCACTTCTATAAAGAACTAAGGTAAGTCAGCATGTAGAATGTATATAGGAACTCTCTCTCTCTCTCTCTCTCTCTCTCTCTCTCTCTCTCTCTCTCTCTCTCTCTCTCTCTCTCTCTCTCTCTCTCTCTCTCTCTCTCACCTCCCAGCCCAGAGATCACTACCCGGGCTGGCCAGTTCAACCCCGGCATTTTCTACATTCCTGTCTCGCCCCCTCGAGTCACAGCTCACACAGGTGCTAAATATCTCATCTACTTTCTCTCTCCGCGGCCTCTCCGTAACGACGACGACGGAGGTGGTGGTGGTGGTGGTGGTGGTGGTGGTGGTTGAGGTGTTGGTGGTGGTGGTGGTGTTAGTTTAGAATTCATAGTTTCATATTTTTATTGGCTATACTCTCTCTCTCTCTCTCTCTCTCTCTCTCTCTCTCTCTCTCTCTCTCTCTCTCTCTCTCTCTCTCTCTCTCTCTTTGACCTCATCCACTCGTCATCCACCCAAGATTCCATCCATTCCAAGACTTCATCCACCTTGTGACCTCATCCATCTCTCATCCACCCCTTGACCTTCTCCACCCCTTGACCTTATCAACCTCTCATCCACCCATGACGTCATCCATCCCGTGACCTTATCCATCCCTCACCCACTCAAGATTCCATCCATCTCACGATCTCATCCACAGCGTAACTTTATTCACCCCATGACCTCATCCACTCCATGACCTCCCCCACCCCGTGCCCTGAGCCAGGGCGCGCCGCCCCGCCTCGTGGCAAGTAACCCACATGAGCGCCGCCAAGTATACACAGTGAACAAGTTTTTATTTTGCATCATTATTTTTTGTAACGTGAACCCGAACCACATGAAGACTGGGCTTGTGTGTGTGTGTGTGTGTGTGTGTGTGTGTGTGTGTGTGTGTGTGTGTGTGTGTGTGTGTGTGTGTGTGTGTGTGTGTGTGTGTGTGTGTGTGTGTGCGAGCGCGCTGGTTAACCTTTACGCCGCGCATTACTTCGGATGCTTTACTACCCTGTGTTCGCGGCTCTTAATCAGGCAACAATGCAGCCATCCGAGCCGTTATGCACGTGATGCGCCCTCGGGCAGAGAGAGATGAAGGGGAAGGGAGAGACTGGACCAGGGGAGAGGAAGGAAAAGAAATTGGACCAGAGGAGAGGAGGGGAAAGGAGGGAAGGAGAAGCAAGCAGAGGGGAGAGATACAGTTAAGGCAGAGAAGGTGGGTGGGATGGGCACAGCAAGACGAGGGAGGCTACAAGAAGCAGGAATAACACGCTCCACTGTGCCTTGATTCTGACACAGCCTCCAGCACCAACACTGCGCCTTTGTCTCACGCTCGCTCGCCGCTGTCGGGTTTGGTGCAGGGTTGTAGATAGATCACTGCGCTGGGATGAACGATTAGAGACGAAATGGCAAGGTAGGAATGAAAGAAAGCAAGGACGTAGAACAAGACGGGATGAGATGGACAGTTAGGTTGACGGAATGGTAAGATACGATTGATAAAAGAAGGTATGGTGGACAGAACGAGACGGGATGGTGAGAGCGGCTATTTGAGTGACGGAATGACAAGGTAGAGAAAATTAAGGAAGGTAGAGACAAAGAACAAGACGGGAGGAGCTGTGTGTGTGTGTGATGCTGGCACGGGCAACTGATGTAACAGAAGGAAAATTTGGAAATGGTGAAAGACAACAGAGAAGTAAAGGGAAGAGGAAATTTAAGTTAAGGAGGCCTGGAATAGACGCACAGCTTTTTTTTCAGTGTTTGTGCAATAAGGTGCCGGCCAAGGTCTACAAAAAAAAAAGCAGAAAAAAGACCCACTGACGAAGATGAGTGCAGAAGGCTGTGGGAAAATATTTGTCTTCTGAGAACCACTGACGTTGCTTACCATGCCATTATGCTGCTCATGCTACACCTCGTCACGCCATGCTGCTCTAATGCCTTCTTGTACATTATGCCACTCTGTCATGCCATGTTGCTCCGTTACGCCCCGTGCGCTATGCTGCTTTCCGTCACGCCTACTTGCCACGCGCCGTCACGCCGGACTCGCTATCTGCTCAGTTACGTTCCGTCTTGTGTTACTACAGCGTCACGCCGCACTGCCCTCCCCGCCCCGACACGCTCTGTTACGCCGGTGTGCTATGCTGTGTCACGCTCCCCTGCGCCTCAACACGCTCCCACATCAAGCTACAGGACTTCATCTAGATCCTCCTTATCAGGTTTTAGTGTTCATTCCCTCTCTTTGTCTTTAACTATCTCTTCTTGTCTAATACAATTTTATTTTCCTACTGTCTCTCCTTCCTTTCCTCCCTTATTTTGAGATTACTTCTTTTCAACTTTCATACACAATAACCTCTCATCCCTCATGTCTTCCTTTCTTACTCCTCTAGTTAATCCCCCTTCCTACATCCTCTCCCTCTCGCGCCCATCCTTCCCTCCTTATTCTCCTCCTCCTGATGTGATGCCCCACCCACAACGCCACATCATCATCATTCCATTCACATTCCTCTTCATCGCTCGCTTCCCCGCCATTTCAGTCCCTAAGTTTACCTCCTACGCAGTGTGTCTTCCTAAGTCTCTGCTAGCCCCATCATCTCATCACCTCGCCAGCCCGTCACCTCTTAGCTCAGCCAGCCCGTCACTTCGTCATTCACTTGCCTCTTAGCTCCGTCATCTTGTCACCTCCTAGCCTCACCATCCCCATCATCCCGTCGCCCCATCATCCAGTCACCTCCAATTCCGTCCCGTCATCCCGTCACCTATAAGCTCCGTCTCCCCGTCAACGTGTCGCCTCCCCGCCCCACGCTCGGCGCCACAGCCACGATGGTGATAAAAGTGTTTTCACCCCAAGCAGCGAGAGCAGGTCGGGGTTACGCAGCTGCCGCGCCGCTAACACCTTCTCATTTAGAGCACCTCACCTCCCGCTGCGCTGCGCCGGAATGGGACATGGGATGGGAGGGTAATGGCCAGGGGATGGAATGGGAGGACTGGGAGGGGAGGGGCTGAAGCATCTATTTATGTGACCCCCTCAGTGTGACCTCCCTCCCTCTTGGTGACCCTGTTGGAGAGGGGTTATGAGTAAGAGGCATTTGAGCTGGGTCGCGGAGGCCTGGTTTGTCGAGGGAGGGGGAGGGGATGGGCGGTTCAGGGCGGTTCGGGGTGAGTTGGGTGAGGCTTGTGGGGTGAGGTGAGGTATGCTGCTGCTGGTGCCCCGTGGTGAGAGAAACTGCAATGTACTCCCTTACACTACTACTGCTTCTTCCTAAGCCTGCGCAGAAAAAGTAGCTGTAAGGCGTAGTGGTGGTGGCGGCGGTGGTGGTGGTAGCGGTGGTGGTGGTGGAATATTTTTCTTTTCCTGATAATCATGTAAGCCACTGGCCAGCACCCAGTCTCGTGTGTGTGTGTGTGTGTGTGTGTTTCGGTGTTTCGGTGAGCGCCACGGTAAATGTGTCACCGTTCTAGAGCAATAAAGAAAAACAACAAGAGTAGGATAGAAAAAAAAGGAGTGCCAACCTTCCCCTAATCCCCTTGCCCTGTGACACCCTGACCCTGGCACCCTCACAGCCCTGAGGTGGCCACACAACACACACCACGTCACCTGCCCACCGCCCCTGCAGGTGACGAGGTGACGAGGAAACCAGGGAACCAGTACGTAAAGGACCACTCCGAACACACACACACACACACACACACACACACACAGTCCAGTTCCCTTGTCTGTTGATTTTAGCACTGACTGAAATGTTCCGTATTTTTCCGCTCGGTTGGTTTCTTATTTTGGCCACGGATGCAAATTAAAGACCAGAATGTTTTCCCTCGCTGGAGAAACCTCAAGATAACGGGGAGGTTTCTATACTGGTAGGCAGGTAAGTAAGCAAGCAAGTAATGTACACGTGCACGATTATTTCCAGCATTCCAGCCCTCCAGCCAGGTGTGTCCAGGTATGCCTCGCTAATCTACACAGGTACATATATACGATCACCTGTTCATTTTCAAGTGTTACTAATACTGATACACACACACACACACACACACACACACACACACACACACAGAGAGAGAGAGAGAGAGAGAGAGAGAGAGAGAGAGAGAGAGAGAGAGAGAGAGAGAGAGAGAGAGAGATGCACACAAAGGTTGGACTCATCAATATTTAGGATAACATGAAAACAACTACGCCTCTCTCTCTCTCTCTCTCTCTCTCTCTCTCTCTCTCTCTCTCTCTCTCTCTCTCTCTCTCTCTCTGCTATCACGTGACCTCAGTGTGACCTCTCCTAGCCCAGGCTGCCTTCACTATACTCGTTTGTGGCAAGTCGTGCGTGATTGGTAGAGAGAGAGAGAGAGAGAGAGAGAGAGAGAGAGAGAGAGAGAGAGAGAGAGAGAGAGAGAGAGAGAGAGAGAGAGAGAGAGAGAGTGATTTAACACCACTTTCTTACATTAAACGTATCTTTATCGTTTTTGTTTTCATTGTTAGGAAGAAAAACAAGAATCTCGGTTTCACGTAAATTATGATGTTTTTATAAGAGAGAGAGAGAGAGAGAGAGAGAGAGAGAGAGAGAGAGAGAGAGAGAGAGAGAGAGAGAGAGAGAGAGAAACAGTTACGGGTGATGTAATGACAAGGTTAGTTTAGCAGCTTCTTGTCAACCAATAACACAACACAGGTAATTTGATGACGTGATCGAGGCGAGAGGCAACAAATGTCACGCCACGTCACATCTCGGTCACCTCATGTCTGCTCCAATGGTCAGCTGCGTCACTTCCTCCTACGTCACACTCAATACGTCGGAAACACACTCAAGTCGCTCATAAATTTTTTTTTTCCCTAACCTCACCACTCTCTTACCGTAAACTTTTAAGTATTTACCCTAAAATCATTACTTTTTTTCCCCTTCTTACCCTAAAATCATCACTTTCCTGTCAAATCACCACTTGTAAGTAGTTTTAAATGACTGAGTGTCTCTCTCTCTCTCTCTCTCTCTCTCTCTCTCTCTCTCTCTCTCTCTCTCTCTCTCTCTCTCTCTCTCTCTCTCTCTCTCTCTCTCTCTCCCCCGTTACTACAACAAAGCTTTCGTCCACTCCTCCTCCTCCTCCTCCTCCTCCTCCTCCTCTTGCCTGACCTCCTCTCTCTCCAGTACCATAATCAAGTCTTCAGTTCCGCCAGTACCGTCTTGGTGAAGCCTTCCCGCCTGGCTCTCTCCAAAACACGCTCCCTTCACTCTCTCTCTCACTCTCCCCAGACGCCCTTACATCAGTCATCTCCATTACCCTAGGACTCTCTCTCTCTCTCTCTCTCTCTCTCTCTCTCTCTCTCTCTCTCTCTCTCTCTCTCTCTCTCTCTCTGAACCACCACCCATGCATCCCCTCACAACCACATCGCCCACATCATCATGTTCTATCATCTCCCATCTCTCCTTCTCCCCTTCCTCCTCTTCTTCCTTCCTCCCTCCTCCTCTTGCCCCCCTTCCTCCCTCCCGTCGTACACACTCTTCTCTTCTTCCTCTCCATCTGATTACAACAACTCCCCGCCCATCCACAGTCCTCTCCCAACCCTCCAGCGTCTTCCCTCCACATTCTCACCGCTGTTCCATCTCCTCCACCTCATTTCATCTTCCCTATACACGTAGCGACGACCCGAACATGACCCGCGCGTGACCTCTACACAAGGAGGGTCATCTTGGGTCACACCGCCAGCCTCTCAGGTCAGAAGTGATACGCGGCGTCACTCGTACGAAACAAGGCTGCTTCTCCCTCCCCATCCCTCCTCCGTCCCCCCTCCCCTCGCCTCCCACACCTCCCTGCCTCCCTATCTCCCACCCTCGTTGAACTATTGAGGTGAATCATATCATAAGCAGAAATGTCAAGGGCCAGCTTACCTCACAGGGCACGAAGGGAGAGAGAGAGAGAGAGAGAGAGAGAGAGAGAGAGAGAGAGAGAGAGAGAGAGAGAGAGAGAGAGAGAGAGAGAGGGGCGGGGAGGGTGGAGTTGTAATATGCCTCCATCTAGTCCTCAGGGTGAACGCAATTTCAAGGTCTTCCAGAGGGCGTCAGGCCACGTTCCAATCACAAAGGCAGTAGGAGTGCCAAGTTAATTAGTCTGTCTATCGGGGTGCAAGAGGCGAAGGTTCCTTGAGGGTGGGGAGAGGGAAGGAGGAGGAGGAGGAGGAGGGGAGGGCGGGAATCAAATGAGGATGTTGTCCATGAACTGATAGAGTCGATCTGTTTCCTTCCAGATCATCGTTTTTTTCTTTCCTTTTTTTTTTTCTGTTGCTTATGACTTGTGAATATTTCAGTGCCACGCCACTCCACGCCACGCCACGCCACGCCACGCCACGCCACGCCACGCCACGCTACGCCGCAGCCTCCCCTCGATGTAACGCAACACCGGCATTGGCACAAACAGTGTCGGCAGCAATAAAACATGCTAATCACGTGCCTCCTGTTTACAGTCATAATCCCATTAGCAAGCTGCTCCAGATTAAGTGTGCAGGTCTTGCTTAGCTTACTGTGTGTGTGTGTGTGTGTGTGTGTGTGTGTGTGTGTGTGTGTGTGTGTGTGTGTGTGTGTGTGTGTGTGTATGGGCGTACGTGCGTGTGCATGGGAATTTACACGTACGCAGGTCAGGCAGCTTTCGCAAGTGACGTTTGAGTTCAAGTGTGGGCATGCGTGGCGGGGTGTGTGTGTGTGTGTGTGTGTGTGTGTGTGTGTGTGTGTGTGTGTGTGTGTGTGTGTGTGTGTGCGGGCGTGCATGATGACCGCCGCGGTTCGTGTAAAGTAAAGTGGGAGGCGTTACTCCGTCAGTGAACAATCAAGGAGCGAATGCTGGAGGCGACTCGGACCCAGAGGAGTCAAACAGACTGCACCCACCTTGCCTTCAGCGGGAGAAAGCGAGAAGATGCAGGCGCCCTCAGGTCCAACACGCCGGACCGCCCGCAGCCCTCCCCTCAGGATCCCATATTAAGAAGACACAGCGGGAGGATTAGAGGGTTTGGGGAGGTGAGGCAGGCAGGGGAGACGCGAAGGGAGGGTGGGGTGTGGTTCAAGGAGTGAGATGAAAGCCATAAAAGATGCTGAGTGGTATTCGGAGCGGCAAGTTTGGCCTGCCTCGTATTAGTCCGGGGT
>NC_087192.1:8132500-8155000 GCF_035594125.1 Scylla paramamosain
TCTAGCTACCACTGTGATATCCTTCTTACTTTCATCGTCTTGCCTCTCATCTCCATATTTCATGTTTTTTTTATTTTTTATTCCATGTTCTCACCTTTAACACATCCTTCCTTTCTCTTCCTTTCCCTCTACATAACACTTGTATGTACCCTTGATACGATATCAGAAGTGTAGCAACCTTCAACACTCATATCCACGGTGTTGTACCCATCCTCTCTCTGTCTTAAGTCGTCCGATCTCTTGAAAATCTACCGAACATGACAACTGATAGATTCTTGGCACATCAGAGGACTTAGAACTGCGGGAACACGCTAAGCACAGTGCAGATGAGTCTGGAATGTCACTAGACTACCTCTTCCACTATAATCTGCTGATCCTGCCTCTCCTTGCCTGCCTCTCCTGCTCCTCTTCCCCCTCAATCATCTCTCTGTTAACCCGTCCAGTCTTTCTTCTTTCTTCCCCCGTCCTACCAGTCTTCCTGGCGCGCCGCTGGTCCGCCTCGCCATTCACAGCTACAAATAACGAAGGATGGAAAGCGTCTCTGGTCTCAGGTAACCTCAGCACGTTCCCGCCGCTAATTACCGCGTCGCTTGACAGATCGACTCGCACGTTGACTAGCACCTGCCCTTAAACGTAGACATTATGAAGGCCGCCACACCAGATAGGATGAGATACAATGACAGAACAATAGTAGAGACATCACACACACACACACACACACACACACACACACACATGAGACCGCGTTTTGTACTTATTAATTGCATGATCAACTATTCTGTGGTAATTAAAGGGCAGGTAGATGGTCATCAGAGAGAGAGAGAGAGAGAGAGAGAGAGAGAGAGAGAGAGAGAGAGAGAGAGAGAGAGAGAGAGAGAGAGAGAGATTGATATTGATATTTGTAATTGGTCATTTAGTTTATACATACACATTGAAAATAAATAATAATAATAAAACCAGGTCCAGGAACACGAAGCTTTGATAGGACCATAAGGTTATCCTATGAACGACGTACACAGCAGGTAAAGGAAAAGAGAAACACACAAACCAAAAAAAAACAACAACAAAAACAAGCTTCTTATGATCCTTGAACGAACGAAGACTATGAGAAAACCTGAAACACTATCCGCCGGGGTGACGCAAGTGAGAAATTAGGCAGTGGCGGTAAACAAAGAGGCGCACAGGAGGCCACGAGGCAACGCTAGGCACTGATCGGGCAACAGACACCCAGGCACCACCAGGTCAGGGCCGCGTAGGTAAGATCCTGTACAGGTAAACACGCTGGAAGAGGGAGAGAGCGCGAGCACCACCACCACCACCACCACCACCACCATCACCACCACCACCACCACCACCACCACTAGCCAACAGCAGCTGCACGAACTATCTGACGGAGGCGCTGAAGAAGGCGAGGAGTGTTACGAGGGTCAGAGAGAGAGAGAGAGATAAAGAGAGAGATGAGATGAGGGAAAGGAAGGAACGAGGAGAGACGAGTCAGAAGGAAAAGGAAGAGAGAGGAGGAAGAAAAGATACAGAGATTAAACGAATGCAGTAAAGAAGAGAGGATGGAATAGAATTAAGGGAAGAGAAAAGGCAGAAAAGAATAGATACAGAGAAAATACAAGAGAAAGAAAGAATAGGAAGAAGGATAAGGAATATGAGACAGGTGAAAGAGAGAATGGAAAGAGGAAAAAGAAAAGGGAACACGGAAGAAGAGCAAAAGTAGCAGCAGCAGAGCAGCAGTAGTAGTAGTGGTAGTAATAGTAGTAGTAGAAGTAGAAGGAGGAGGAGGAGGAGGAGGAGGATTACAAAAGGAAAACCAAATAGTAACAGACCTTTAGGCCCTAGCAAGGTTATCTGGAAACTAACTAGCTACGGTAAGGAGGAGGAGGAGGAGGAGGAGGAGGAGGAGGAAGCAAGGAAGTGAAGGTGAAGTTCGCTCCGGAAATAACTTTTGAATGATGACTTTCCTCGGTGGACACAAGGTTGGTGGGCGACCCTCACTTCCTCCCTCCCGCCCCAACACCTCTTCTTTCCATCAGCCACGCCTCTCTCTCTCTCTCTCTCTCTCTCTCTCTCTCTCTCTCTCTCTCTCTCTCTCTCTCTCTCTCTCTCTCTCTCTCTCTGAGGAATAGAGAAAATAAGTTTTTTTTCCATCTCGACTGCCTGAAAAATTGAAAAAAAAACTTATTTATGTAATTTATTTAATAGAAGGACTTGTTATTACCTTTATGTTTAGTGTTCTTATAAAATTCCCTGCTATTATCATTAATTTCATTACATAGTTACCGTTATTACTGCCAGACTCTCTTTACCTTCCCTTCAAACACACACACGTCACTAGGAATCAACAGTAACCTCTCTCTCTCTCTCTCTCTCTCTCTCTCTCTCTCTCTCTCTCTCTCTCTCTCTCTCTCTCTCTCTCTCTCTCTCTCTCTCTCACACACACAACTAAACATTCCTTCCTCAATCAATCATAACCTTTCTCTCTTTACTTCCCTTCAAACATCCATAGATACTAAAGTCACTTCCAGTCAACCGTAATCTCTCTCTCTCTTCCTCTTTACCTTCCCTTCACACACTCACAGCTAATCACGTCAGTTCCAATCAACTCTAACCTGGCCAACCACACTCCCAGCCTCCCAATAAGACCACATGCCGTTCCTCTCTCTAGCAACCGTAACCATTAGGCCAACCACGCCACACCACACCACACCACGCCACATCACGCAGCCTTACTCATCCATGCCTTCTTTCTCAACCCTAACCACTTTGCCACAACACACCACACCACAACCACACCACAACCAGTCTTACTCATCCATCTGCACGTTCTTCTCTATTTTTCCCTCTCTATATCTTTTTTTTTTTTTAATCATTTAATCTCCCTCTTTCTCTGTTTTTTTCTGCTCTCCGTCACGTCAACGTCACACACACACACACACACACACACACACACACACACGACCACATCCGTCAAGGCACCGTCACTGTTACTTTCACGTCATCTCAGAGGCTTGTCATATGTCACCATTAGAGTTATCTTTGTCATCTTTTTTTCTTTCTTTCTTTCTTTATTTATTTATTTATTTATTTATTCCTTATCGATTTTTAGGATTCCACTTCAGAACTAGATCCTTTTGTAAGTCTACTTTATTCTCTCTCTCTCTCTCTCTCTCTCTCTCTCTCTCTCTCTCTCTCTCTCTCTCTCTCTCTCTCTCTCTCTCTCTCTCTCTCTCTCTCTCTCTCTCTCAGCACTCTATCACAGCTACACTCAAAGCCCCTCTCTCCCATTCCCCCCTCTCTCTTCCCCTCATTCACCCAACCTCCCCCACCTCCCCCAGTCTTCCCCCCTCTCTCTTCCCCTCATTCACCCAACCCCCTCCCGATAAGTCCAGTCCCTCCTCCTCCTCCTCCTCCCATTCCTCCATTCACCAAACCCCAAGATTACTTCAGGGACGCTATTGGTGGTTAAATAACGATTACTCTGGCGTAAGTTATCGCCAGCTGCCGTCAATACATCACTGGGTTTTCTCTCCTTGTGTCGCTGTTATTGTTTTTAATGGTGGTGGTGGTGGTGGTGGTGGTGGTGGTGGTGATGGTGGTGGTGGTGGTGGTGGTGGTGGTTGTTCTTCCTCGATCTATTTATATATTTCCTTGTCTTTGATATTGATGTTGTTTTTTGTTTTTTTTTACTTAATTTCACTTTTTTTCATTTTTTCTTTTTTTCTTTTATTACGATTCTTTGCTTGTGTTGTTGTTGTTGTTGTTGTTGATGATGTTGTTGTTGTTGTTGTTGCTCCGTCTTCTTCTCCTTTTTCTTAATACTAGTTTTTATTTCTTTTTTTATTCATTGATCTATTTACATGTTCTTTTGTTCGTTCTTTGTTCTTGTTGATCTCATTGTAAGCAACTGTTCTCCTTTCCTTTTCTTTTTTTTTTATTTTTTCTTTGTCTTTCATCTTCTTTGTTGTCTTTGTTGTCATGAGTCACTGCTAATGAAGAGATATTACCGTCATTACCTTGTCAGTGCTCTGCTTATTAGCGTCTTCATAAAAACCACACACACACACACACACACACACACACACACACACACACACACACACACACACACACACAGATAGATAGATGAACAGTTTATCATCTTATACAAATGAAAATAAAAAACGAAAATCCATCGAAATAAAAAAAAAGGAAACGAAAAACCGCACGCATGAAGATGGAAATAAATAAATAAATAAATAAAAATCCGTCGTATCATCTCTGTGGCCTTTGAAAATATTCCTAATGGAGAAATTCGAAATACGAGTAAGAGATGGTGTACTCCCGCCTTCCTCTCCTCCCGTCCCTCCCCGTTCACAAATCTCCCAGTAATGACTTTATGTTCATGATTCCTCCTTAGTCTTACCTTCCTCCCTCCTCATTCCTCCCTTCTCTCATTGTCTCCTTCCTCCCTTCACCCACCCCCCACGCCCTATGGTGGCCCCCTGCCCCTGGCCACATTCATCACTGCCCTGACAAGTTTCCTTCAAGGCGGCCACTTACCACCTCATCAGCCACTCGCCTACCTTATTTACGAGGCGGGCTCACGGGACCCGCCCCCTGCCCCTCCCATGACCCCCTCTCCTCTATTGCCCCCTGCCCCTCTTCTTTCTCCCCCTCTCCTGCTCTACCTCCCCCTGCCCCTTCCTTGCCTTCCCTTCTCTTCTTCTATCACCCCTACTTCCCTCTTTCCTTCTCTATTACCTCTTGTTTTCTTTCTTTTTCTCCTATTACCCCTTGCCTTCCCTTCCCTTTCTTTATCATCCCTTGCCTTCTTGTTTCTGTCTCCATCTTCTTCCTTCCTCTTCCTTTTTCTCCATCTTCCCCTGCCTCTCATTTTATTATCTCCCTGTCTTCTTCTTCCCCTGCTTACCCCTCGCCTCCTCTCCTCTTCCCTCCCCTGGCGACTCTAAAGATGTATTAAAACCCCAGTAAACATCGCAGGTCCAGAGAGAGGCTGCGGTGTAAAGACCTAACCAACACTTGTACTGAGCGTGACAAGTGTGGTCGTCTGGTGGGCGGCGCTGATTCACGGGGAGGAGTCACCGAGGCTGTCCAGTTGTGGGAGGAAGTAGATTTTCTCGCAATACATGACGTGACATTCTTGGCGGTGATTCAAGCGAGGTCTCCATTCACTACCTGACGCTTGCCTAGGTTTGTGAAATCCATCGCAAGTGTTTTGAGGTTCTTCAGCCCGTGACGCCTGCCGAGGAGTGTGTCTAGGGGAGGTTTGGGGGAGTTTTGAGAGACATACTGGACTAAGGAAGACTGAACATCTGCTGCACGTGACAAGAGGGGAAAGGCGTGGCACTTCTCGGAAATTTGGAGTTTTAAGAGTATTGGGAGGAAGAGGTGGGAAGTGTAGGGAGACTTACAAGATTCAGGAAGAAATACGACATCTGCTGCACATGACAGGAGAGAGGGAAAGATGTGGCACTTCGCGGCACTTTGATAAGATAAGGTGCTACTTGCATTATTCCTTCTTCCTTCCTGTCTTCAGAAAAAACGTAAACTGAAAAAAAATAACCGGTAGATGTATTATATAATTACTGGATTCTGGAATATATGTACAAATCGTATTATTTATGTCAGTTTTTTTTTCCTTTCTCTCTCTCATCTCTTATGTTTTTCTTCCCTTTCCCTCTCCATGTTTTCTCTTTTCTTCTTCTCCGTATTCACCTCCTTCCTCCTTTTATCCCTCTTCCTATTCCTCTCCTATCCCTTTTCCTCTTCCACTCCCTTTTCCTCCTCCATCTCCATTTTCACCCGTATCTCTTCTTTCCCTTCTTTTTTTCTCCTCCCCTCCCACACTCTACCCCTCCGCGTCCCTCAGCCCTGTTCTACTCCCAAACACACACCGCGAGTCAGCAGGGACGCGCCGCAGCCGTGGAGGTGTCGGGCCACACACCTGCAGGCGGGAGGTAATTGCTATATCAGTTTACCTTCGCGGCACAACAAGGCGGAGGCGGCCTCGGCGGGCAGCGGCGGGGCAGTAGCGGTCCCAGCCCTCACGCCGTTCTTTATTCTGCTTTTCTTTATTCCAACACGATTTCTTTTTCTCTTCTTTTCGTCTCACTGGTGACTTGCCTGCTTACCGTTATGTTTCTCTCTCTCTCTCTCTCTCTCTCTCTCTCTCTCTCTCTCTCTCTCTCTCTCTCTCTCTCTCTCTCTCTCTCTCTCTCTCTCTCTCTCTCCTTTCATTCATGTCTGGTCACTCTAGTTTTCCTTTTATTTATCATGTGTTTCTTTTTTTCTTTGTTTTATTGGTCTTCTTTTATTTTTATCTGATAATGTTACTTTCCTTTCCCTCGCATGCGCCTTTCTTCTTTCCTCTCTTTATTTAGTATCTTTGTCTATTTTTTTCCCTCCTTCATCCATTGTTCCTTCCTTCCATGAGTCTTTTTTTTTCACTTTCTCTCCGTATCTCATTCTCTCAATTTCTTCTTTCTTTTATTTATTTATTTTTCTCTTATTCACAATTTTTCTTTTTTTTCATCGTATTTCCTTTATTTGCACATACAACTTTCTAACTCCAACTCTTATTATTTCTCATCCATTTAATTCCTGACCACTTTTCCCCCCTCCTTTTTTTTTCTTGTCTCTTTAGTTGTCAAGTTACTCGCCTCACCTCACTTCACTCGATTATACAACTCTACTACCTTCCTGACGCACACCCACGTCGAGGGGCACGCCGCTATCAACTGACTGCACTGGGCCTTCGTAGAGAGGACTGAGCACTAGTGTCACTCGCCTTCAGGAGCTGGGCGGCCGCGAAGGGAGAAGGACGAGGAGGAGAAGGAGGCTTAAGTTGTCAATGGATACTTAAAAGAAGGTTAGAAGCTGTGAGGGAGTGTGAAATTGGTGTGCCTGAGGATGTGTATGGTACTAGATACTTAAATATACTTACAAAAGGTCAATAGGTGTATGAGGAAGTGTGATAGGAGGGTGTGCTTGAGAGTGTGTGTGTGGGAGTAAGTGGTGAGGAGATAATGAGTGGCTGTGGGGTGAAGTGAGTAGAGGTGAGTAAGAGGGAATGGATGTGAGTGTAGAGGGAGAAGATGAGCGAGTATGAAGATGTAGGATAGAAAGAGGGAAGGTGAGTAAAAAGTGAACTAGGAGGAGATGAGTACAGAACATACACAAAATAAAAGAAGGTATGAAAGAAAGAAAGAAAGAAAGAGGACTGGTAAGGTCAGGCCGAGCAGTTATGTGGAAGGTCGAGGCTAAGGTGACACTAGTAGGCATTTTAGGCTCTGAAGATTTGGGGCTGCGGGCTGTGGAGCGGGGACACACACACACACACACACACACACACACACACACACACACACACACACACACACACACACACACACACACACACCTATTCCCTGGGTCAAGTCCTGCGGGCCAAACTTTCTACAATATCAGCCACATTACGTTTTCCTTCTTTTTATCTTCTTTTTTTTTTTTACTTTCTACTTAAGTTACATAAATCTCAAGACAATTCGCGTGTAGTAAAGAGAGAGAGAGAGAGAGAGAGAGAGAGAGAGAGAGAGAGAGAGAGAGAGAGAGAGAGAGAGAGAGAGAGAGAAATACACAAACACACACACACACACACACACACACACACACACACACACACACACACGTATACACAAGCTTTTCAGTTCCTCCTTCCTCGGGATTAAACAGAAATCACGCAGCGTCTCTCATTGTATCTGTCAGCGCCACTCAGCCCTGACAGCCTCGTTTCTCTGGTGTTTGCTGGCGGCAGGAGAACGCACTCCAGTCTGCTATCAGCCAGTAAAGAGTTTTGTCATGATTACGACCAAGCGAGAGATAGGAAGAGAGGAAAGTACGGTTAGAAAGAGAGAGAGAGAGAGAGAGAGAGAGAGAGAGAGAGAGAGAGAGAGAGAGAGAGAGAGAGAGAGAGAGAGAGAGAGAGAGAAAGCACACTAGTTTCCTTAACACACCGGAAAAGAAAGGAAAAATAACCATGACTTCCTGTGATGTATAAGTCTAATAAACATAATGATCACCACCACCACCACCACAACAACAATGCCCGCAGCACCACCACCACCACCACCACAACCACCATTACCACCATCATCAAACCATTCAGCATGAAAGTACAAGGAGAGACAGGAGGTAAGGCGCGCGCCCTCAGGAGTAATGAGACATACGCGCCACGCCAGCACAGCGAGGCCCGTGGCGGCGGAGGCGTGGCGGCGGCGTGGGTCATCAGTGCGCGGTTAGCTTCATCATGTTCAACTAGAAGTAAGTGTGTATAATCTTGAACTGAGGCCGCTCTCTCTCTCTCTCTCTCTCTCTCTCTCTCTCTCTCTCTCTCTCTCTCTCTCTCTCTCGTAAAAGCGTCATAATTTTCGTGAAACCGAGAGATTTGCTTTTTTTTCTTACGGGGAAAACAAAAAAAAGGAAAAGTTACTATGTAGTATAAGGAAGTGGTGTTAAATTACTCTCTCTCTCTCTCTCTCTCTCTCTCTCTCTCTCTCTCTCTCTCTCTCTCTCTCTCTCTCTCTCTCTCTCTCTCTCTCTCTCTCTCTCTCTCTCTCTCTCTCTCTCTCTCTCTCTCTCTCTCTCTCTCTCTCTCTCACCCCAGGTCGTCACCCTCACCTCCCCTCTCCTCTCCTCACCTCGCACTTGGCACACCACTCTCACACTCTTACATAACCACAGATCACTTCCCTCCCACCCTCCCCCCTGCCCTCCTCTCCCTTACTCTCACCTCACCTTACCCTCCCTTACGTTCCTCTTCCCATCTCCTCTCACCTCACCTCACCTCACCTCACACCCCCTTCCCTTACCTTACCGTCCCTTCACCGCGCCTTTTGCCCCTCGCCAACACCCGCGATAAAGGTTCAAGATAAACAGAATCCCTCAGAGGCACACCGGACTCACCCGGACTCTGACAGCAATAAATTTTAGTGGCCATTTGTCTCTGCTCGCCGACTCACCAAGAAGTGGCCGCTAGGGTGTAAATTTGCACTTATTAGCCTCGACACTGACCGGCCGCCTTATATGGGGCGCAGAGGTGTGAGAGTCGAGACGAGCGTTGATGGAAGGGTCCGGCCAGGTTGGGTTAGAAAAACGGGGAGTGAAAGACGGTTTTGGTGATAGACAAGTATACACCAATAGGAGAGAGAGAGAGAGAGAGAGAGAGAGAGAGAGAGAGAGAGAGAGAGAGAGAGAGAGAGAGAGAGAGAGAGAGAGAGAGAGAGAGAGAAAGGAGACGAGAGATGCAGAATGAGACAAGAGAGGAGATAAGTAAAAATGGAAAGAGGCAATAAATTAGGGAAGGACGACAATTGTAACAGATGTAGAAAAGAGGGGATAGATAAGAAATACGAAGCACAGGAGGTGTAGAGGCTGCTTATATAGTTATCCTACATTAACCACTAGCGGACAGCACAGAGGCGAGCGCAGTAGAAGGCGAAGACGTGATATAAGAATAGAAAAGAAGCAATAGACGAAGGAAGGAAGACAAGTGTGATAGATGTAAAAGAGAAACAATAGATAACGAAAACAAAGCACAAGAGATGTACAAAAGGGAGAATAGAGAGGAAGGAACAAGTTAGTTATACAGAAAGGCAACAGTGGAAGAGAAGGCGAGAGATATGAAGAAAAGAGACGCACAATTATAGGAATTTAAGAAAGAGGGAGACAGAAGGGAGATGTGAGGTACAATTAGAAAAGAGGGAACAGAAGGAGAAGAAGAGAGAGGGATAAAAATTAGGGTATATGGATAAAAGCAACAAAGAGAAAAAGAATTGAGAGACGTTAGATAATGAAGAATAGGAATAAACGAGGAGGGAAGAGAGAAAGAGATAATAAGGGAGAAAGAAAGGAGAATAAATGAATGAACAGGAATAAATAAATTAAAAAAAAGAAAACGATATTAAGACAACGACTGTAAAGAAAGATAGGAGAAGGAGAGCAAAATAAAAGAAAGGAAAAGATAGAAAGACAAGAATAAGAGAATAATATATGGAAGAAGACATGAAGGAAAGACAGAAACAAAAAAATGATAAAAATAAAACAGGAAGAAAAACAAAAGACGATAAAAAAACGGAAGAAAGAAAACAAAGAGAGATTAATCAGAGAAGGAAAGACACATGAAGATAAAACAAGTAAAAAAAACGACAAAGGAAACAGGAAACAAAAGAAATAAGGAATAAATGATAAAGAAGAGAAAGAAGACTCGAAGGAAAGTAACATCATATAAGGAAGGTTGTGGCGGGAGGAGGAGGAGGAAGAAGAAGAAGAAGAAGAGGAGGAGGAGGACGATGGGGAACAGAAGAAGGGTAAGTGAGAAGAGGGTGACGGCGTGGTGATGCCGGTGACTACTGTGAGGAGAAGAGACCTGGTGTAATGAATCTTGCAGGAGGAGGAGGAGGAGGAGGAGGAGGAGAAAAAACGAAGAAAAGGAGAAAGAAAAAAAGTGGAAGGAGGAGAAAAAGGATGAAAAAGGGTGAAGAAAAAGGACAATAAAAAATACAAAAAAGAAGAGGTGGGGGAAGAGAAATGAGAAGGAGAAAGAAGAACAACATTAAAGAAGAAGAAGAAGGAAAAAAAAAAGAAAAGGAACTAACGAAGCATGATTGGACTGTGGAGGAAGGCAGAGAAACAGAGATGGCATGATGGCACCTCTCTCTCTCTCTCTCTCTCTCTCTCTCTCTCTCTCTCTCTCTCTCTCTCTCTCTCTCTCTCTCTCTGGATATCTTACTTCACTCACACTTTTTTTTTTCACTCCCTCTTGCTTTCTATTGTTCTCGCTCTCGTTTTCAATTTCTATCTCCTAAATATAGTCACGTTCTCACTTTCGCTCTTGTGTTTGTTTCTCTTTCTCCGCCTCGTACTTGTTTTTTGTTCTCGCTCTCACGTCCGCGAGGCACAGACGCCCCCACACACTGCGCAGAAATGTCCTACCGCTCAAATACAGTCATTAGATGCTAACGAGCCTCACAACTTTCACAGGCTTCCCGATGTACACACACACACACACACACACACACACACACACACACACACACACACAGATCGTCCATCAAGCCTTCAGGTTATAATAAGGTTAACAAGCATACATTCCTTCCCACCCTTCCGTCCCTCCCTCCCTTCAACCCTCAAACCTCCATTTCCTCCACTGCACGACCTTATAATTACCGGAGGTCTAATTAAACAAGCTCACTTACCTTCTAATTATCGGACATCTAATTAAACAAGCTTACTTACCTTGGGTGGCGGCGCGGGAAGGAGTAGCGGGCATCACCAGCATCACCAGCAGAATAGGAAGTGACGGGCACCACCAGGCTCGCCCGCCTCTCACGGGGCGCTGCGACCCTTCACTGCGTGCCTGGGGAGTCATGGTCTTCACCGGCAGGAGTGCTTCACCTCCGGCGGGCGAGTCTCGAGGGAGGGAGGCGGCGTGGGGAAGGCGGCATGGACAGGCTGCGGTGGAGGTGAGCCAGGCGTCCCTCAGGAATGCGTGTGCCTGCCTCTCATGACCCTCCTGCAGAATAGATACAATAGGCATTTGTTAGCTTGGCTTTCTCCCTTTCACTTCGGCGGCGTCGCGGATCGTGGACATTCTTTAAAGCAAGGAACTATTTATGTTACCATCAGACCCGTAATCGCGCACTGAGCTGCCCGCCCGCCCGTAAGTCACTCCCACCAACACCTGACCGACGCTGCTTTCCTCCCACAAAACAAAGGCGGAATCTGGGGCCAGGTGGCGTGGGCGTCCCGGAGAGAGATGAGTCATGACAGGTTTGTTTTTGGCATGACATCTGTTGGCACTTGTAATGGGGCGTGACAGAGAGAAGCAGCTACGGGACTCGCGGAGGAGAAACCTAGCTAGCGTGACTGTGGCGGGGAGAGCAGGACAGGTGGTGATCACAGTGGGCGGTAAATTAGTGCTAATGGCAGGCTAAAGGAGAGAAAGCAAAGGTTGGGGGTCAGCTGCGGGCACAGGTCAGCGTGTGGGCAGCAGGGCACGGCAGGAAGAGAGTTGGTAGGGAGGTGGGGAGGTGGGGAAGAGGGGACGGCGGGGATGGGGATCGGGTTGCGTGAGGGCGAGGACACGGTGGGGAGACAAGGAGGGAGGAGGTGGGGAGGCAAGGAGGGAGGAGGTGGGGAGGTAAGGAGAGAGGAGGTGGGGAGACAAGGAGGGAGGAGGTGGGGAGGCAAGGAGGGAGGAGGAAAGATGCAGGAACACCAAACCCACGTGTTCTCAGAGCTGTGGTGAGTGTCGAGTCAGTGTGGGCGACGCATTTCCTCTGTGTGTGTGTGTGTGTGTGTGTGTGTGTGTGTGTGTGTGTGTGTTCATTTTTTTCTCTATTACATGTTTACTTTCTTTCCTTCCTTTATTTTTGCGTTTCTTTTTCTTTCTTCCTTCTACATTTTCACTTTCTTCCTCTTCTTTCCTCTTTTCTGTGTGTGTGTGTGTGTGTGTGTGTGTGTGTGTGTGTGTGTGTGTGTGTGTGTGTGTGTGTGTGGTGACTGAAGGCTCTGTGTAAAGGAAGAGATGCGATGTTGCGTCAAGAGGACACCACAACTCAACGCAACACAGAACCACCACAAGCACAACAAGCAAACAGCTGCCTGACGTCACTTGATTTCCTTCCTGGTAAACACATGTGACCCAAACGATCCCGAGGAAATCAAATGAAGGCTGAAGCTGCGTCTTGGATGAGAGAAGGCTGAGAAGGGGAAGGCTCAAGAGAGGAAGGCTGAAGGAAAAGATGAAGAAAGAAAGGCTACCGGAGAAAGGAAATAAGGCTGAGAAAGGGAAGGCTGAAGATGGGAAAGGCTGAAGGAAAAGATGAGTAAAGAAAGGCTACTGGGGAGAGGAGAGGAGACTGAGAAGGGGAAGGAAAGGCTAGACGAAAAAGACTGGGAGAGAAAGGCTAACGGAGAGAGAGAGAGAGAGAGAGAGAGAGAGAGAGAGAGAGAGAGAGAGAGAGAGAGAGAGAGAGAGAGAGAGAGAGAGAGAGAGAGAGAGAGATTGAGGAGACTGAAGGAGAGGAAGAAAAGAGAAATATTTGTCTGAGGGACTGAGAAAGAAACACAACATTTTGGGTTCAATTCATTCAGACATTTTAATTTTATTTACCTATCTATCTTATTTATTTATTTTGCGTTCACGTCCCAACAAGCAATAAGGGTGTTCTGTCTATCATATAACTCACGGAGCTGACTCGTAAATCCTTATTAACTTCGTAGGAGTCCACAGCACCTCCTGCATATGTTTAGTGGCGACACCATGAGAAGATAAGCAAGTAGGACCGTGGGGAGTGGGGAACCTCAGCCGCCAAACACGGGGAGGGGAAACATGACATTACTTATTGCCGCTAGCGAAAAGAACGAGCCCGATTCCCACGGTGGTGATGGTGGTGGTATAGTAGTAGTAGTAGTAGTAGTAGTAGTAGTAGTAGTAGTAGTAGTAGTAGTAATAGTAGTAGTAGTAGAGCAGTCAATAATGGTTAACACGCCGAGGACCGTACTAAAAAAATAATTAAATAAATAAATCTCTTACTCTATAAACACTTCTATGACACTATTACCTCATATCCGACTCTTAACACACACACACACACACACACACACACACACACACACACACACTTGACCGCCCCCTCATAGCCAGCTCCTCTGACGCCACACGCGCTATCAACGTCCCACACCATTACAGGAAACATGATATCATTAAGCATCAGATACTTAAATCCTGCGGCGGCCACATCCAGGGTGGCGGGCGGCGGGGGCGGGGCGAAAGCGGAACTTCTCCCTCCCCACCCCAAGGACAGTAATACACTAAAGCTGTATTCTGAAACCATTTACCCTCTCATCCCGACAACTTTCTAAGGCCACAGAGATAATTAGGCGGGTTCTCAAGAGTGTTCCTCCTGTTAATAATGTAGAAATCTTGTTAATCTGTCACTGCAACCGTAAAAACATCCTTAAAAACCCATGTCACTTCAACTTTTGAATGTAGTGGAGATGCCATGCAGAAGTGCTTCAGAATACGGTCCTACGGTGAGGGAAAATCATTTATCTCTCTACAATTACACTAGAAAAAGATACGGCAAAAACAAGCAGTAATTTTGCGATGTGACGTTGTGTGAAGTGAAGGAGTGAGTGAATAGGGGGACGAGGAGGAGGAGGAGGAGGGTGGTCTGTGTTGAGCATCAGACATAACGAAGATTTCCCGCTCCCCTTTTCCTCCCCTCCCTCACCCTTCTCCTTCTCCTCCTCCTCCTCCTCCTCCTCCTCCTCCTCCTTCTACTCCACTCCTTTCTCCTTCCCCTCACTCCGCACACTTGTCTCGCGGCGTCCCCTTCTTGTCAACCGACGCCTCCCCCTTCCTCCTCCTTCTCCTCCTCCTCCTCCTCCCCCTTCTCCTTTGCGTCTCCTGTTCCACCACATTAATGCCTCCTCTGGTCTCCATCGCATCTCCTCAGAGCGGGTGGCAATGGAAAGATGGTGTTCAGGGGTCGTGTTGTAAGTGTGTGAGCGAGGCAGGGTGTTTTTGTGGGCGTGTTTACTCTCCCTTATAGCTCCTCGCGGCCTGTGCTTCGCGGGATAGTAATAGCAGAGGGTGTCAGTGGTGTGGCTGCTAAGAGCTGGCAACACTCACTTACTGATGACTTCTGCAGCAGTAAAGGTATAGCAAAGCAGCCCACGTCTTGTTCCTCTCCCTTCTCATACTTCTCCTGCTGCTGCTGCTCGACCTTCTTCTTCTTCTCCTCCTCCTCCTTCCTCGTCTTCTTCTTCTTCTTCTTTTTCTTCTTCAGCACAACACAGCTTTGCATCCTTACTATGTCACTGCCACCTGTACCCTTCCTCCTCCTCCTCCTTCTCCTCCTCCTCCTCCTCCTCCTCCTCCTCCTCCTCCTCCTCCCATCGTCTGCACCTCCTCCTTCTCCACCGCTTCCCCTCCCTCCGCCATCAGTGCCGTGACACCAATACCATCTGTCCGTCTCTCTCTCTCTCTCTCTCTCTCTCTCTCTCTCTCTCTCTCTCTCTCTCTCTCTCTCTCTCTCTCTCTCTCTCTCTCTCTCTCTCACTATAATCTCAGACTCACTATAATTCCATTAACACTCAAATCTCCTCCCTTCTCCCGCCTCCCCTCCTCCACCCTCTTGCCAAGCACACACACACACACACACACACACACACACACACACACACACACACACACGCGCACGACCACCACCATCACTCCCACCACCCTCACCACCACCACCACCACCACTACCACCACCATCACCACCTGGGTCATCTCCAAACGCTTCACCTTGCCCATAATGCTATCACCACACCACCACCACCACCACCACCACCACATCAACAACAACAACAGTACAAGGCAAGGCGGGGCTAGGCAAGGGGAAGGTGGGGTAAAGGGAGGGACTAGGAGGCGTGTCCCTGCACATGGAGGAGGCGGAGGAGGAGGAGGAGGAGGAGGAGTAGCGAGAAGGACAAGGATAACGAGGAGATAGGAAAATGATAACGACAAGACAAAGAGGAAAAAAAAAGGAGGTGACGGTACAGCAAGGAAAGGAGGAGGAGGAGGAGGAAGAGGAGGAGGGAAGAAGGAGAAAGAGGAATAAGAAGAGGAGACTTAGCGGTATAACTTTGTCCCTGACCTGACCTGCTTGAGAGAGAGAGAGAGAGAGAGAGAGAGAGAGAGAGAGAGAGAGAGAGAGAGAGAGAGAGAGAGAGAGAGAGAGAGAGAGAGAGAGAGAGAGAGAGAGAGAGAGAGAGAGAGAGAGAGAGAGAGAGAGAGAGAGAGAGAGAGAGAGAGAGAATATAATGAACCCGTGCGTAACCAAGCTCAACCTCCTCCTCCTCCTCCTCCTCCTCCTCCTCTCACTACCTCCCCCACCCCAGAAAAAAACTCAAATAAACAATCTTACCAAATGCACGTCTCCCCCACACTCCCCTGCCTCCCCCTGACCCCTTAGCCTCGTTGCCTGCCTTGCCACTCATCCCCATCCTCTTCCTCACCCTCATACTGTCCAACTTTTTAGCGCAAGATCTCTACAAGTATTTCATCTTTTTATTTTTTTTATTTTCTCAGTTTAAACGTTTACATTTTCTTGTTCCTGGTTCCCCGCCTTGTTGTTCATCCTCATCCTTATACTGTCCGATCTTTTTAACGCAAGAGTTACATAAGAATTTCATCTCTTGTTGCCTCAGTTTCAGTAGTAATATTTTCTCTTCCTTGCTTCTCTTCCTGCTACTCGTTTTCATTGTTTCATTTTTTTTTTTTTTAATGAATGATCTAGATATGGATTTCATCTTTTATTTTCTCAGTTCCTCCAATAATTGTTTTCTTTTACCTGTTTAATCTTTCTTAATTTTCTTCTTCCCCCTCTCCTCTTCCTCCTGTCTCCTTCCTCTTTCTCCTTTTTCCTCGCCTCCTTCTCCTCTTCCAGTCCAATGCTTTCAATGCAACAGTTAAACATTTATTTCATTCACTTATTCCTCCAAGCTCTGCATTATTAGTCTCTTCTCCTTTCTTTCCTCCCTCCGTGTCTTTCTCTTTCTCCTCGATCACCAATCTACCTTTACGATACAAAACCTATTTTAACATTTCAATTCCTTTGTCCTTTTAAAATTTACAACAATAGTTCACTGAGCAAGTATTTCCTTCCCAACATGACGAGAGAGAGAGAGAGAGAGAGAGAGAGAGAGAGAGAGAGGGAGAGAGAGGGAAAGAACCTGCATACGTATGTAAACTCACTTATTATTTCTTATGAAGGAACAGGAGGAAGTAAAAGGAGGAAGGAAAAAAAATTATGTAGCTTTCACAATTAATAAGCATATTTTTCTCTTTTACAATCTTTGCCATGTCTCCTACGTCAGGAAAAAAATTGTCTGTGCTTGTTTAGAGATAAAAAAAGTAACACGGGTATGCTGACTAACTAGCATAGAATAATACAGCTTATCCACGCCGAGAAGAACAAAAGGAGGAGGAAATCTATTAGAAGTGACAGGCAAGTGAATGTTCAAGCAAGAAAGGAAGAGATAAGGGGATTAGCATAGATTACGAGAACTACACAGTTACGACGAGAGAGAGAGAGAGAGAGAGAGAGAGAGAGAGAGAGAGAGAGAGAGAGAGAGAGAGAGAGAGAGAGAGAGAGAGAGAGAGTATACACCTTCACAAAAAAGTAACAAAGAAAACAAACGACAAACAATTATTGAAACACTTAACGCTCTCTGTGAATTATTAGAAACATGTTGTTGTGGTAGTAGTAGTAGTAGTAGTAGTAGTAGTACAGTAAAATCCCTCTCATCCGGCATTCGAGTATCCGGCAGCTTCAAGTATCCGGCACATTTTTCCCCGAGCCTTAAATTCAATAACAAATCAATGTGTACTCATAAAATCGATTAAAAATCCCCCGCGAGGCATACTTTGTCCCCTCGGCACCAGAGCGCACTGCTTCGCGCCACCCGCGGCCCACTGCACTGTGTTTACTCAGTGACTCAGTCCCGCGTGTGCACTGTTTAAAGCCTGACGCCTTCATCATGCCTAAAGTTGTAGAAAAGAGGAAGCGTGTTGTGCTTACACTTAAGCAGCTGATCAGATCAGCTGCTGATTAAGATCAGCTGATCTTTGTTATGGTAAGATGCGTGAGTGTAGGGTGGTGATTGTGGACATAATTTCACTTCTATTCAAGTATCCGGCAATATTCAAGTATCCGGCATGTCGGCGGTCCCGTTGATGCCGGATAAGAGGGATTTTACTGTAGTAGTAGTAGTAGTAGTAGTAGTAGTAGTAGTAGTAGTAGTAGTAGTTGTTGTTGTTGTTGTTGTTGTTGTTGTTGTTGTTGTTGTTGTTGTTGTTGTTGTTGTTGTTGTTGTTGTTGTTGTCGTTGTCGTTGTTGTTGTTGTTGTTGTTGTTGTAATAGTAGTAGTAGTAGTAGTAGTAGTAGTAGTAGTAGTAAGAGTTGTTGTTTTCTTGTTATAACAGAAGACAAACAAAGAAAGGAGACAAACAGTTATTTAATAATGATGTGACAAAATACCTTATACATACACTAACAAAACAAAAACAAACACACAAAACACCACGCCTACAAAAAACATTTCCATCTCATCCTTACCTTCTACATTCCACATTCATTTCACACACACACACACACACACACACACACACACACACACACACACCTGGACATCCAACACAAACACCGCCTCTCACTTCCTATACTTCAAAACACCAATCATACCCAAACACCTTTAACCACCACCAATACACCCATTTAAAAGTCCACCTACAGGTATTTAAACACACGCAAACTCACCTACGCACACCCAAGTCCCTTTAAACACTCCCTACACAGAATCCCTTTAAGCACACCTACACAAATCAATCTCTGTATAACAAGAAGAAAAACCCCAATGCACATTTTCTAATACCGTCAAGAATCGTATCTAACAAGCTTGTAAACTATCAAGGGACAATATTACAAACAGTTAACAGGTTCTCTAATAATGCGAAGCCTTCTCCTCTTTCCTCCGCCTGTCTTGGCCACCTGCAGGGCTTGACACAGACGCCCAGCCACTCTTTCTTTCATATCAATTCAAAGGAGAAGGAAAAGAAATGTGTTGGAGGTTCACGAGGCAAGGGAGGAAAAATTTTGTTAGTGTTTTCTTGGTTCATTTTGAGTTTGGTGTATATGGAGTGTTGGGAAGAGAGAGAGAGAGAGAGAGAGAGAGAGAGAGAGAGAGAGAGAGAGAGAGTCGTGGTGATGATTTAAACAGGCGTGCTCTCCTCCAACGGCTTGTGTACTAACAGCATAACTTGTATTCTCTCTCTCTCTCTCTCTCTCTCTCTCTCTCTCTCTCTCTCTCTCTGTCTCTCTCTCTCTCTCTCTTGCAACCCCACATTTATTTATTTTCTAATATTTACTTTCTTTTACATGGTGTGTGTGTGTGTGTGTGTGTGTGTGTGTGTGTGTGTGTGTGTGTGTGTGTGTGTGTGTACGTACATGCTTATTTTTGGTCATGGACAATGCTTACACACATGTTAATAATCCGTGTGTGTGTGTGTGTGTGTGTGTGTGTGTGTGTGTGTGTGTGTGTGTGTGTGTGTGTGTGTGTGTGTGTGTGTGTGTGTGTGTGTGTGTGTGTGTGTGTGTGTGTGTGTGTGTGTGTTTATTTGGTCTTCGCCGAGTCCTCGTCGTAAATTTATCTACACAACACACAGAGACGTTTATGAGTGTGACCAGGCGCGAGGGGGAGGGAGGGAGTGAGGGGAAGAGGAGGAGGCGCGAGGTGGGGAGAGAGGAGGAGGCGCGAGGTGGGGACAGGAGGACCGAGGCGGGGAGAGTGGGAGACGAGAGATGGGTGGAGGAGGGGGAGTTGAAAAAGAAAACGAGGGATGAGAGTTGAGAGACGAGAGAGGGAGAGAGAGAGACAGACAGAAGGGAGAAGAGGAGGACGAGGAGAGACTGACAGAGACAGAAAGAAGGAGAAAGGAAAGGAAAGGATGTAGGAAGAGAGGAGAACGAATGGAAATGCAAAGAGAAAGACAGAAAAGGAGAGAGAGAAGATAGAAAGGAAAGGATATAGAAGAAGAGAATAATGGAATGCACAAAGAGAAAGAGAAACGAAAGGAAGGGATGATGGAGACATACAAAGAAAGACAGAAAGAGAGAGAGAAAGGAAAGGAAAGGACACAGAGGGAAAGAAGACAAGAAGGAAAAGTTTTGAAGGGAAAAAAGAAGAGGATAAGAGAAACAGTGAGTTGAAGGGACGAGGAAGAAAGATTGAAGAAGAAAAAGAAAGAAAAGAAGGGAGGAATTTAAGAAAGAAGAACAGGAAAAAGAAAAGATGAGCTGAGATAGAAAGAGAAAAAATGAGAGACGATAAGAGAAAACAGAGAGAAAAAGATGATGAGGAGGAGGAGAAAGGAGGAGGAAGAGGAGGAATGAAAAAAAATGTACGATAAAGTTCTGAGAAGGAGGAAAATGGAAAAATGAACAGTAGAGAGAAAAGAAAATAAATAAAAATAAAGGAAAGAATGTGCTGAGCAGGGAAGAAAATGCAAGGAAAGAATGACTAAGGCAACAACCAAACACGGCAGAAGGTGACGCAAGAAAGGAAGCGAGAGGAGGAAAAAAACGGAAGGGGGAAAAAAAAAATCCTTTGTTGTTGTTTGGCTGAGAAAAGAAGAAAAAAACTTGCTAAAATACTTGAGGAAACAAATGAAAAGTGTGAAATGGGGAAAGGAAGAAGACGAAGAAGAAGAAAAAGAAAAAGAAGAAGAAGAAAAAGAAAAGGAAGAAGAAAAAAAGAAAAGGAAGAAGAAGAAGAAGAAACATAAAAACTCAGAATATGAGGAAGATCCCGAAGAGAAAAAGGAGGAGGAGGAGGAGAAGGAGGAGGACAAGAGGAGCAGAAGGTGGAAAATAACAAACAAAACATCACATATACAAAAGAAATAGAAAAACACAAAAGGAAAGAAAGAAAGAAGAGGGGAAGACAGGAATATTAATTAGCTGTGCATGGCGTGTTGAGAAAATGGCCATGATCTCTACACCTTCCCCTCACCCCCCTCGCTCACCCTCTCCCTCACTGCCCCCCCCCCCTCCGTCATGAGCCAGGCGCCCTCACCCCTCACCCTCACCCAATCACACTTCATCACCCTCCTAGCTCACTCGAAAGCACTTCTCTTCTTCTCTTTCTTTCTCTCTCTCTCTCTCTCCCTACCAGTAAACTCTCTCCCTTCACTCTCAACGTATCATCTTCCTTTCCTTCCTCTTCTTTCAGCACTTTCCTCTCATATCCTCCCTCTTCCTCCTCCCTCACATACTTCTCTCACATCTCTCAATGAGTATTCTTCCTTATTCCTTCCTTCTACCTTATCTCCCTCCCTCCCTTCTTCACTATTCTTCCTTCTCTCGAAATCTCCCTCAAGCAATCCTCTTCCTTTTTTTTTTACTTTTCCTGCTGCCACGTCAAGCTTTCTACTCTTCCTTTCCTTCCTGCCACTACTGTCCTCTCTCTCTCTCTCTCTCTCTCTCTCTCTCTCTCTCTCTCTCTCTCTCTCTCTCTCTCTCTCTCTCTCTCTCTCTCTCTCTCTCTCTCTCTCTCTCTCTAATTCTTCCTTCCCATCGTACCTTTGCCTTCCTTCACTTCCTCACTTCCTCTCTCCTTTTGCCACAATCATCCTTTCACTCCTCACTCTTCTCTTCTTTTCTTCATTCCCCATTCCTTTTCCCACTCACTCGCTTCTTCTACCTTCCCCTTCTTCCCTTCTTCTCCCTGTTCTTTACTGTTCCTATCCCTCCCTTTTCCCTTCACATCCTCCTTATGACTTCCCTTCCTTCTCTCCTGTCTTTCACATTCCCTTCTTTCTTTTCTGAGTGTCCTCTCACGCCTCGCCGCGCCCTTCACCTCCCCCTCAATCAGCAGTCGCAAAAACCACTACTCGTGTATGGCATTACCCGCGCCTCTGCTTGACTTAAGAAACAACACCTGACATTTGAGCATTTCACGCGAGCCTCAGGTAAACACGAAGACAAGAAAGACGACACTGGGAGGATGAAATGGGGAGGCTGAGATGAAGAGGATGAGAGGGAGAAAGTGGGTTGGGGAGGCTGAGATGAGAATGATGAGATGAAGGAAGAAAGGATGATTTGAAAGATGAGATATGAAGGAAGGGATGGATGAGTTGAAGAGGATGAGATGAGAGGGATGGAATGAAGGAAGGAAGAGTTTTTTGAAAGATGAGACGAAGAAAGGAAAGATAACACGAAGGATGAGGCGAGGGAAGAATGAGACGAAGAGGGTGTGATGAAAAGGATGAGGTGAAGAAGAAAAGAAGGAAGGAGAGAAGGAAGAAGGAAAGAAATAGGGAATAAAAGAAAGATGTGATGATTACTTTACAAATATATTTCTTTATATTTCCCCGGATTTTTTTCTCTCTTTTTACTCAGTTTTTTTTTTTTTTTCTTATAAGAGATAAATATATTTTGTCTTTCATATTCGACCTTGCGTATTTTCCCTGTTTTCATGGTTGTGTGTGTGTGTGTGTGTGTGTGTGTGTGTGTGTGTGTGTGTGTGTGTGTGTGTGAGACAATACATGCGCCTTTTCTTTTTTTTTTCTTTTTTGTCATTTTCAAGGCTAGAGTGTTTCTGTGTGACAGAGTTGTTGTTGTTATGATGGTGGTGGTGGTGGTGGTGATAGCCGTGTTGGTGGTGGTGATGGTGGTGATACTTGTGGTAGTGGTGGTGGTGGTGGTGCTGGTGGTCGTGGTGGTGGTGGAAAGTTATGACAACAACACACGACCGGTCAAGGATAAACACACACACACACACACACACACACACACACACACACACAAGGCCGCCCCCCCCTTCAGGCCTATAATTTCGAAGGTAACATATTTCCAGTCGAAGGTTATTGTTATTATCATTGTTATTGTTGCTGTTATTTGT
>NC_087192.1:8160000-8202500 GCF_035594125.1 Scylla paramamosain
CGGGGAGGGACACTCAAACTCTCGCTCTCTCCAATCGAGGCCGTGTGGGTGCGGGTAATGAGGTGCGTCCACAAAAAACGTGAGGAGGATAACCGCACTCACTCACTCACTCACTCACCCTGCTAGCTCTCACTCACCGTAGGAAGCTTAGGTTAGTTTCACTTGTACCGCAGCGACATGTGACCACGATGCTGCTGCGTCCTACTTATATCACTCATTCTGCAACTTACGCACTTTACTGTTTATTTATCTATTTATTTACTTATTCACTTTACCTACTGCTGTTAGTTTTATTTATTTTTCTTACGGCGTTATCATTCCATTTGTTCTACTGGCAGAGTGACTGTTACAAATGTTACTGTAATGTTTTGGAATGTTGATACACTCCATTTCTCTCTCTCTCTCTCTCTCTCTCTCTCTCTCTCTCTCTCTCCTCTCTCTCCTCTCTCTCTCTCTCTCTCTCTCTCTCTCTCTCTCTGTCCTCTCTCTCTGATTTCCAGTTAGCTGTATTGTTTTTCTTTCTCTCTCCCTCTCTCTCTTGTTTCTCTTCGTCAGCCACGTACAAATCTTTATCACGTTGTGGTGCGTCAGACGTGATTTTTCTTGCAGATCCACGAGGATGAATGCTGCGGCAGACTCTCCATTACTGATTTTCTAAAGTACCGTTTTTATTGTCGCGGGGACACTCCGAGAACACCACGTGAAGGTTGTCAACAAAAGCAAACTGTGCATAAGAAAATCAACGGATGAGAATCTGGCATAGCTTTCAAATTCCTGCGGTTTAAAGAGAACATAAATTTTCACTGTTGTTTGCCTTTGTATCCTGTTCAGCCAAAGTCCTCTATTTTTCTGCAGCTTCATTCTCCATACTCATAAGACATTGGTACATTACACTTTATCTTTGGAGCATGACCAGGGATAGCAAGAACCTCTTGAAGTCTAATTACATAACTCTGAAAATTTCCCACATACCAAAAATATACACAATATTTTCTAAGAATGATTCACTTGGTCTTATAAACTCTCCCGGTCACAGCTGATTGAACACGAGCAGCAAGGCAAAGACGGTCCAGTTCTCTTTAATGGAGCACAATGACTGGCAGCCCATATAAGGTTCTGGAGGCTGCTTTCTATGGGACAGCCTTTGATGGACGGGCTGATCTGTTGTTCTCCGGTGAGCTCTCTCTAATGGCTGCAATTCCACCCTCTTAGGCGGGGCGGCCAAACCTGGACAGTCAGAGTAATATTCGTACTATCAACCGTTTCAGCTTCTTATCTCTACTACTTTAATCCTTCGAATGCTATTTGGTACACTTTCCCTTAATCGATCTCTGAGGATTTTCTTTTTGGTTCTACAGCCACACCTAAACACTACGCTAGCTAGAAACTAGGAAAAAATATTCTTTCAATCCCGTTTTTCTTTACTGTAGGTACTTGTAAAAGTATTCTAATGTGATATTAGTAACGTCGTGTTTCATGACGCAGTGGAGGAGTTAAGCAGACTCTGGAGGAAGTTATTGAGATTTTCAAGAGTGTTTCCATGATTCTAGTGATAATTTAACGAAGATTCTGTACTATTCGTGGAGATGATATAATGAGAACATGACTAATCCCAGCGGCTCTTGAAAACGGTCACACCGAAAACCCAAAACGAACCTAAACTTTTCAGACTCGGTGTTAGAAGGAAAGGAAGAGAGGCCGAGGCGGAAGGAGATTCCTGGACGTAGATTTAAGTGGTGCATGGCGTGATGCAATGTCTGGATTCTTTATCATAACGAGGCGTGAAGGTCGGGAGAGAGAGTGAAGGCTGGCTGACTGGCGGGCTGGCTGGCTGGCAGGTTGGGCAACACCGCGATTGGGTCCAAATTCTTCATATCTTTCAGACTTCCCATCTTTCGAAATAATAACCCTTAAAATCCTCCACCGTGTCGAACGCATTATTTTTCGCACACGAAAAGCGACACCTCATCGTTTATTCTGACTCCTTACGCAGACTAAGGTACAAACACCAGCAGGCAAGAGGGCGCCTTGAGTGCCGCCACCACCACCACCCGAGGAGCAGCTGAATAAGTTCCAGAAGAGCACCTGAGGGCGTCGTGTGGAGAAAGTAATGTGTGGGTAACAATAACAGATGTGCGCCGCGCTCGCTTCCCGCCACCTCGCCCATCCCGTCCAGGCTGTACTCGCGTCCCCCTCTACATCAAAACGCCACACGCAATTTGTAAAGTCATAACAACCAAACTACTGGTAATGAATCTCCACGCTCGTCTCGGACAGTCTGTTAGGTGACCCTCTTCACTCGGATACCACCAGCAGCACCTATGTCAGTCGTGAATTTCGTTCACTTCCAAGGGAAAAGATTATACTGAAGAAAAAATCAGTTTATATTTAAGACTGAGCATATCTTTTAGAACCCTGTAGTTCTAATTTTTTTCGTCAATGGAAACGTGGCGGCGAGGTCAGTGACGTGACTCACAAGGGAAGCTGCGGAATAGTGAGAGAGGAAGGTAAAAATCCTTTAAGCCTCCATTTTATTTAGACAGTTTCTTAAATGTGACACGGATGAAGATAAAAAATACGAAATGAAACCTGTGCCCGGACACAAAGGCTGAGCCGCGCCTGGGCGTCGCCAGAGCCGCGGCGCCAAGAGTCACCACAAAACACGCCACAAATTTTCGAGGCGCCGGCCGCCCCTCGGTGTCGCCTGTCACCGCGCGGCCGAGGAGCAGCGCGAGGGTGGCGTGCGTTCACCACGCATGTCGCTGGGGCGAGGCGGTACAGCTGAGCTAAACGACAAAAAGCCAAATGAAAATAATGAAAAAGCAAGTTCATTTCTACAGCAAAAGGAGGAAAAGTTATGGCGTCTGTGCTCGCCTGTTTGTGACGTCAGGCGAGTGGCGAGACCATCACGGCGGTGCGCCCGTCACGCCCCGCAGGCCGCTAATACACAACAGATGCGGCCCGCCGAGTACGCTTTTGTTTATGGAAGGGCCTCGCTGCTGTGCCCCGTGACCTTGGCAGGGGCGCGAACACGAGGCTGGCCCCGCAACAGAGAGCGATGGCGCGGCGGTGACCTGAGGGAGTGAAGCGTCAGGGCAGCCGTGCAAACAAGAGTGGGACGCGAGGAACAACTGTAAACACGGTACTGCCAAGCCTCCCTCCTCCGTCACCGCCACTCCCTCCCTCCTCCCTCCCTCATCTCACTCTTTCTCTCCCTCCTGCCTTTGTGTTGCCGAAATTACTGGATTTATCTCCGTCTGTGTGACTGAGGAAAGGGGCTTGGGGAACACAGAGCGAGAGAGGGAGGGGGAGAGGAAGGGAGAGGAGAGAAAGTAAGAGTTTGCCGCGCAGGGAGGGGTGGGAGCGAGAGGAGGTGGGCGGGATCCAAAAGACGTCCAGATGAGATGAGGTCCCGAAGACGGTGTCCAGGGGCGGCGGATCCCTGACGGCGGTGGTGTCCTGTGTCTTGGGTCGTGCATCACAATTATGAGAGCGTCACACTCCGCCACGCCGCGTTGTCGTCTTCTGGTGTTCCTTTCTTCCCTCATTTTCTGCTTGTCTGTTTGCCTGGTCTGCCTGTCTGTTTAATCTCTCTCTCTCTCTCTCTCTCTCTCTCTCTCTCTCTCTCTCTCTCTCTCTCTCTCTCTCTCTCTTGTGACACACATGATGTAGAACTTCCTGGAAACGCCTCTCCACAAACCACACACACACACACACACACACACACACACGCACACACACACACACGTACGCAAGCAAACATAAAAAAAAAAATTCCTTTCATCTCAGACAATTCTCAACAAATCTTTTCCCTTCCTTACGACCCAAAACAACAGAGTGCCACACGTCTCCCTGGCCAATAAGCTCCCTCTCCCTCCTGGCCGCCGCCCCGCACTGACCACTGAAACCCAACACACGACCACCAACGTGAAGACAGGCATTTTCTTGTCTCCGCAAAGCCTCGACCGCTGTATCTTGCAAATCACCTCCATTTACTCTCCTGTTCTTCTTTCTCATCTCCTTCCTTCTCCTCCACCTCATTATTCTTTCTCTCTCTTATCCCGAGTGTAAGGAAATACTTGGATGAAAATTTATAAGCGGAGGAAAAGATTACAAAGCAAAAGAAGAAAAAATGGGTGAAATATGAGAAGCAGCTCTCCTAACGCAGACGTTCGGCAAGAGATAGGAATAACAGAATAAGCTGCTGGTTCCCTTGGCGGCGGGTTTGTCCAAGGTGGCGGGGAGGGGAACGCTTCGCTGATGGAAGGCCTTGGGTGCACCGGGAAGGCTGGTGGTGGTGGTGGTGGTGGTGGTGGTGGTGGTGGTGGTGCGGTGCAAATAACAGATGTAAGATTCCGTCACAGCCTCACGTGAAGATGGTTTCCGTGAATTTTACGTAACATACACACACACACACACACACACACACACACACACACACACACACACACAGATAGATTGATAGACAGATAGATATTTAATCAACCACAGCTAGGAGTCAGATAATGCAATAACCACACGAATATAACTTCACAAAGTACAGTACATAGATAGATACACGCACACACACATACACACACACACACACCTCGTCAAGTACAGATGCTGGCACTGAACCCGTATCTTTGGCGAAAAAAAAAAAACAGAGATACAAGAACACACCAAGCGCTGCAAGAAGCCAGCAAACCTACACGTAGCAAGGCCTGTATATTAAGCAAGTCCTCATCTAATATACTGAGCAGGAGGCCGTCATTACAAACTGCCACCAGATGCTTCAGTTCAAGGTAAAATTCTTGTCACCAGACCGCAAGATGAACACCGCTATTATGTCTTGGCTGCTCCTGTTAGTTAGTCATCATGAAAACACTGTCCAGTCCTATTGTTCCTCTTTTGTCTCTTGTAATGTCTTGGTCGCCCCTGTTAGTTAAGTCATAATCAAAACAGGGTCCAGCATTATTGTTCCTCTTTTGTCTCCAGTAATGTTTTGACTGTTCCTTTTGGTTAGGTCGTCATCATAACACTGTCCAGGCATTTTGTTCCTCTACCGTCTCCCGTGTTTACAAGCCACAGAGAGCGAGTCAGTGTTGCCCCGACAAGTCACACAGCTGGATATTAAACAGATTCTGGTCCATGAAGAGAGGCGAGAGACAAATCACAAACTTGACAAACTTGAAAAAATTTATGGTAGGATTAAGTGACAGATAATGATGGAACCAGGCGACATCAGATGGCTAATGTATGTGTGTGTGTGTGTGTGTGTGTGTGTGTGTGTGTGTGTGTGTGTGTGTGTGTGTGTGTGTGTGTGTGTGTGTGTGTGTGTGTGTGTGACCTTCTCTTGTCCGTTTATCTGCCTGTCTCCTCTCTCCTTTCGTCCCCTGACTCCCTCCACCCGTTTCTTTCCTTCCTTTCCCTTCCCTTCTTTTCTCTTTCCTCCTTCTATCTCTTTTTCCCCTTTCTTTTCTCCTCTTCTCTCCCTCATTTCTCTCATCATAAAAAAGTATTAACTACATTCTCCTGTTCTTAACCATGCATGATCTTCACCACACACACACACACACACACACACACACACACACACACACACACACGCATCATTATCAAAATCATCATCATCACCATTACCGTCTGAGATAAAGAGAGAAAGAAGCAAAATATTATTCGTGTAAAATAATATAATGCTTGTTTTTTTTACTTTTTTTTCTTTACTTTCTTTTTTTCGTTCTCGCGTCAAATTAATTTTCTATTTATGTCTTGTTACATTTCGCAAGATGGATCTGGTTTCATCGCAGCGTGACTCCTGGGGATGGAGGAGGAGGAGGAGGAGGAGGAGGAGGAGGAGGGAGAGAAGGAGGAAGAGAAATGAAGAAACTGGAGTAGCGAGGAGGACAAGGATAACGAGGAGAGATGAGAAAGAAGATGAGATGAAAAACGAGAGAAAAAAAAAGTAAAGAAAAAGTGAAAGATGGAAGAAGAGGCGGCAGGAAAACAAAGGAAAGAGGGAAGAAGAAGAAGAAGAAGAAGAAGAACAAGAACAAGAAGAACAAGAAGAACAAGAAGAAGAAGAAAAAGAAGAAGAAGGCACACGAGAAGATGAGAGAGACAAGAGGAAGGGAGAGTGAGAGTGAGAGGCAGCGGATGAGGAAGGAAGGCGGTGGAAGCAGGATGAGGAGTGAAAGGAACGAGAGAGAGAGAGAGAGAGAGAGAGAGAGAGAGAGAGAGAGAGAGAGAGAGAGAGAGAGAGAGAGAGAGAGAGAGAGAGAGCAGATAAAAGGGAAAGGGGAATAAGGAGAGGGGAAGGCAAGATGGGGGCAAGGAGAGCGAGGGAAACATGAGAGAGGGGGGAGGGAGAGAAGGAGGGAGAGGGTGACGAAGGGAAAACAAGTGGTGGGGACATATAAAGCTAGTCTGGGATTTCATAACTCACTTGTCACAGTCACGTCTCCTCACTCTGGCCTGCCCTCGCGCCCTCTAGAGAAAGCTGTGTAGAAGTGCCCCTAGGTAACCTTATGAGGTGTGATGTGCCCTAAGGTAGTCTGATGTGGTGTTCTTTAAGTTAACTTGTCGTGGTGATTATTAAGCTAACATGTATATTCATTTCAACCAGTGTAAAATGACTACTTGTATGTTATTAGTTATAATCTTAAGTTTCTTTACTGTTCTCATTATCATTTTCTACTGTTCTCATTATCATTTTCTTCTTATCATTATTACGAAACTAGATCACTATTCTCACTGCCATTTTTCTTTATTATTATCATTACAAAACGATTATTGAGTTTCTTGCTTGTTAAATTTTGTCCTCACTCTTCGCTACCACTCACTTCAGATCGTACATAATTACTTACATATGCTATCATAAAAACAAATAGTGAAAGCTGAAAGAAGCCAAAAAAACCCTACAAAACATGCCTACTTATTCCCATTTATCATCCTTATCCACAAATTCACCTAATCTATTAAAAACTTCCTATTGACTCGCCACAAACAACCTTACAACTTTTCCTCACTTCCTTGCTTCCTCAGAACCCGTCACGTTCAAATTTTCACCCTCCAATACTCCCCTCTCACTGTTGCTCTTCTGTCACTCTCACACTCCTTCGATCATTTTTACTCCCACGCACTCTCCCAGTCACCCTCCCTCGCCCTTGTCACCCTCACACTCTAACAGGCAGCTTAAACAAACCTTCACTAACCGCTCTCACCCCACTGGAACCCCGTAAGAGTGATAGTCCTAACAGTAGTAACGCTCTCTTGCCCCCTACTGGCAGTGCGGCTTAGCTCTCTCTTGGTGCAGGAGTGTCGTGTGTTCATTAATTATTTCCTTGGTCGTTTTGTGAAGAGCAACGGCAGGGAGTTGTGTTTCGGTGCGTCTCGAGTGTTGATTTGAAGCTTCGTGTGTGTGTGTGTGTGTGTGTGTGTGTGTGTGTGTGTGTTTATTTAATCACTTTTGTAATGAAATTGTTCATATTATTATAAGTGTGGTCAATAAACACTTACCTACTTACATACTGTGTGTTTAACCTTTCTTTTATTATCTCTCTCTCTCTCTCTCTCTCTCTCTCTCTCCTCTCTCTCTCTCTCTCTCTCTCTCCTCTCTCTCTCTCTCTCTCATTTTTCCGTTTTGTTTTGCCTTCGGTGTCTTTGTGTCTGCCTATCTGTCTGTCCTCTCTTTGCTTTGATTACATTTGATATCTCTCTCTCTCTCTCTCTCTCTCTCTCTCTCCTCTCCTCTCTCTCCTCACTCTCTCTCTCCTTCTCTCTCTCCTCTCTCCCTCTCTCTCATTATCTCTCAGTCGGGCGGTTTTGTGGTGCTTTTGTCTCCAAGTGGTGGTCGGTTATGTCTGATTTTATCTCTCTCCTCTCTCTCTCTCTCTCTCTCTCTCTCTCTCTCCTCTCTCTCTCTCTCCTCTCTCTCTCCTCTCTCTCTCTCTCTCTCTCTCTCTGAATAGTGAAGTAGTACAAGAGGAACAAATAACGAAAAAAATTAAGATAAAAAAAAATGAAAATTGATAGCGAGAAGGTCTTACTTCACACACACACACACACACACACACACACACACACACACACACACACCTCCACAAACTCCCTTCCTTCCTTCCTCTCATTTTCCCACACTCGGTCAAAACACACACAACACACTTGCTCAAAACTTACACATATACACACAGAGAGAGAGAGAGAGAGAGAGAGAGAGAGAGAGAGAGAGAGAGAGAGAGAGAGAGAGAGAGAGAGGAGAGAGAGAGAGAGAGAGGAGAGAGAGAGAGAGGAGAGAGAGGAGAGAGAGAGAGGGAGAGAGGGAAAGGGAAGAGAAGGGAGGAAGGGAGGGGGGTGTGGAAAAAAAAAAAAAAGCAGAGAATGACAATGAGATGGATGAAGAATATTTAGTTTCTCCCGGGAAGTCAAACAGTGATGCGGCGAAAGGGTGAGAAAAGAGACCGAGAGGAATAAAGTTTTGGGGAATGAAGCGAGGAGGGAATGGAAACACGTAAGCCGGAGAGCAAGTAGAAAAGGAAAGGAAGGGAAGTGATCGTAAAAGATGCTCAGTTGCGTAATGAATCAGAGAGAGAGAGAGAGAGAGAGAGCAAACTGCAGTGTGTGAACGGTGAAATTTGTGAATGTGTGAATGTATGAATGTAGGTTTAATCAGTCGTGAATATTGACTCGCTTTACCAGTAATGTGTGTTTTGCCTTTCCAATATTGACTCACGCCGCCAGACAAGACAAGGGAGGTTCATCATTGTTAGTATCATCACCACCATCATCACGATCGTTATCACCATTACATCATTACCAATTTCATTAATCGCACACGCACACACAATTAAAAAAAATCTGCTTAGTTCAGGTGAATTACGTAGAATGCTGCTGCTCTTGTTATTGCTACTACTACTACTACTACTACTAACTACTAATAATAATAATAATAATAATAATAATAATAATAATAATAACAATATTGCAGTACTTACATCTATTGCTGTTAAAAGAGTAATAGTTATTGTAATGATAGTAGAAGTAGCAGCAGCAGCGATAGTAGTAGTAGTAGTAGTAGTAGTAGTAGTAGTAGTAGTAGTAGTTATAAGCGTAATAGTAGTGTCGCTCGAAATATTACAAAAATTACAGTATTAGATAAATAAGTCCTCCAAACATCGCGCCTTGAAGTGAAAATCAAAAACAATAAAAATAAATATATACAAAAAAAAAAAGAAATATAATTGGATGTGGAAGAAAAAAAAAAAAAACTGACAGCTGCTAATGTCGCTGTGAACTGATCTGTACTCGCTTCATGAGCTGCACAAATTACAGAACAGGAAAGAACACAAGACTTTCAGTAGCGGGTCGATGTAACAGAAGTGAAACACCAAGAAAACCAATTAAGTGTTGCGTTATAGAAAAATGCACGGAAGAAACACGAGAAAGTGAATCAGGTCTTGGTGTGGCGACCCCGCGTGAGGGAGGGAGAAAGAGAGAAGCGAGGGAAGGGAAGGAGAGGGCCAGGCAGGGAGGGAGGGGTGGAGGTACAGTATACAGTTAGCAAGCTTATTACAAAAAGGTTCATTGCATTATCTGTACAGAATGAGAGGTGCTGCAACATACCGCACATTGCTCTCTCATTATTTCCAGCATTCTTAAGCCACTTTCAGCTTCCTTTGGTATCAGCAGAGTCATGCAGGGATGCGGGTGGCGAAGTGTTGCGTGTCTATCAATGGGAGACAAAATATAAAACCAAAATAAAAATTGCTGATATTCTTTTGTTTTCTAATTTGTGTCACTTGATAAAGGCATTCATAAGGATGTGTCTAGTTACTTTTGAAAGGGAAGCAACATTACAAGCTCGCTTCTAATGCTATAAATACGAGTACAGCTGTCACTTCTTCATCTGTCTTCACAACAGTAGTGGTTGGGGTAACAAGGATTAAATGGGTGTAGTAGCAATAGTAGTAGTAGTAGTAGTAGTAGTAGTAGTAGCGATACTGTTGTCGTAGAAAGAGAGAGTTAAGTATGTAATTGAAAAAGGGAAGACGGGCACACTTAGCGGTGGTCAGCCATCTCATTCAAAAGTACACAACACAACCCCGTCAAGCCGAGAACCCCACCGCCTCATCATTAGGACCCCCATCACCACCGCCGGCCACTCCAACACGCCACTCACAAGGAACACCCGCATCGGACCAAGGAAGATGGAGTGTTTTAAGCTTCCTTGTATCGGATTGAGTACAAAAAATTATGTATGTTGCTGATTCAGTGGCACCAATATTGTCTTAAAGAAAAAATATTTGTAGCTTTAACATGAAAAATATGAAATGATACTTTGCATTCTTAAATTAATATAAATAAGTCAATACTGTGAAATATTACTAATGTTTTTCGATAATAGCTTCTCACAAAAGTAAGTCTTCATAAAAGTTTTTAAAAAATCATATTTGTAACTTACGTGACGAAAGATCCATACCTTTAATTCTATACCGTAAATACCATAGAAGTGAAGGAGCAATTTTCTCGTTACAAACTTTCTTGTTATAACTGAACTTCCTGGTGTGCGAGAGAAAGGCAAGCAGGCGATGGCGCAGAAGTGTGTGGTCGCCCACTATTTAGTTTCGTGTCGGGGTGTCGAGTGGCTTAAAAGCACTTGAGTATTTCCTAATAGGTTCCATTAGAGCAACACGCCAAGGGAAGCATGGCTGGCTGCACGCTCCTTGTACAGCCACGCCACTTGTCCACGCTCCGTGCCTTCACCCCGGTACACGCAGCACACGCTCCGGTTACGCTGAAAAATAAATCAAGCTCTCCAGTTAATTATCGCAAAGCTTGGTCAGTGTCCTGTCTCCTCGCTCCCCTCCGGTCAACCCTTCCCTGCACTTCTCCACCGACCAGAGATCGCATTCCAAAACAGTGAGGCGTCTTGTTTCCACTGTAACACCTGCAGTGGAAGTTATTGGGGTTTTCCAGGGTGCTTTCATGATTCTGGTGATAATTCAACAAGGCTTCTGCACCACCAGTGAAAAAAAGACACGTGAGAATACGACTTACAGAGAGTGTGTGTGTGTGTGTGTGCGCGCGCGCACCGGGGCGAGACTAAGTGGTCGCCAGCCTCCATTCTCACCTGTGGATGATTGCTGTTATTAAGACGCGAACCATTAGTTTACTCGTCAGCTCTCCCTCACCTCCCTCCTTGCTCTTATCTCCTCGATCACTCGCTAAATACAACGTGCACTAAACTAAAGGTACTATTCTTTAAATGCTTCCTTCAGGTCACCGCCGATTTAATCTCCCAGTGTTAAGGCTGCTGCTCTTTAAATGTCTCTTTCAGGTCACCCACGATTTAATCTCCCAGTGCTGGAGCGCCGCCGTTACACGCAGAGCAAGCACGGCGCGAGGTTAGCCCGGCCCAGTGCTTGCCTTGGTGACTGGCTGATGAACTATAATGATCGTTGGTCCGCGCCGCCCTAATTCAGGACCAACACACACTGAGGCTGGACAAACGGACGCGAGCCAGTACTGACACACTTGCCTTGTTCGTATTGACACTGATAATACAAGGTGCCACGAGTCTTCTATTTCACTTTTCTTACTTTTATTATTACTTTAGATACATAAGAGGGCGTTGGACAGTTAGAGTAAAGTGATGGCAGCTTATAAATGGTAGAATAAAGCAAAGGAGATGGAAGACTATAGATAGAGAGACGAGATGTGAAGTCTTCTTGGCAGGGAACGTACAGCTAACAGACGGGTGTGGAGGAGGAGGAGGAGGAGGAGGATGGTTATGTTCTGTTGGGAGCTCAAGAGGTGATGATACAAGGAGGAGGAAGATAAGGAGGGCGACGAGGAAGATGGGCAAGACAACAAAGAAGAGATCGAGGAGAACGAGGAGAACGAAGGGAATAAACAAAGACTAAGAAGAAAACGATAAGGAGGAGGAGGAGGAGGAGGACAACAATGACAGTGGCAAAAATAAAAACGTGAAAGATCTGAACGAAAAGAAGAACGACGAGGAGAAGGAGAAAGAGGAAGAGGAAGAAAAGAAGGAGGAGGAGGAAGAGGAAGAGGAGGAGGTACAGAGTTTACGGGAATCACCTTTTTCTGACAGGGTTTAGATGTCGTTCAAATGTTGCTGTCCTTCAAAACACAACGTAACGATTTCCTCACTGCTAACTCAAAAGACTCTATAGTTCTAAGTACATTTTCTCCAAACATTCCTTCTGCCCTGCTAGACAAACAAAAAAAAAAGACGATAGATGAAAAACTTCCGATCACTGATATTGCTTCATCTTATTGTCATCCGTTAGTCTTGAAACTCACCCAAATACAGAGCCTTAATTTTTTTTTAAAGCTTTTGGGGTTTCGTAGTTATTTTCAAAAGCCACAAGTTAGGTTTTCACGACTTTTTTTTTTAATTGAGGATGCAGAAAAATTTGTTAAGCAATCATTAGAATCGTTAAAACATTCTCGAAAATCCCAGGGTTATCCACTACCCAGAGCAAGTTAGAAAACAGTGATAAGATTGAAAAGTAAAAGAAAAAGACTGAAAAGAAAAGTTTGAGTATATAGTCACTCTTAACACTCGTACTAAAATCGAGTTGCGTTGAGTATATAAGATCATTCTATGCAATATTCCTTAAACAGCTTCACCTTTTAATACTGCTTGAATATTCCCCTTCTAACTGCCATATTAAACTCAGATATTTTTGGTTTCATCTGTCAAAAGTTACAACATCAAGTAATCATATTCTCAAACTTCTTGATGTCTTATTTGAACTTCTCCTTTTTAATACGTCTCTTTACCTTAATTTTATTTATTTATTATTATTTTTTTTAGGGGGTTCAAGAGTGTTTTCATAATACTAATAACAATTCGACGAGTTTTCTGAGCCATCGACGCGGCAAAACTCAAGAAAAACCTCTTTAATTATCTTTGTCGACTTTGGAAAACACGGACCTTGGTGTTGGAAAAGTAGAATAGAATTTTGGATTTCCTTGCATTATTTTCTTTCTTTATGAATTCGTGAAGAGAAAAAAAAAATAATTGCATTTTGCGAAGTAACGAGTACAATGTTACAAGAAACCACATTAAGACAGAATGGACATCATAATCTACACCATTAACGTGTTTGATGACTGTGTGTGTGTGTGTGTGTGTGTGTGTGTGTGTAGAGTGGAGTGAAAGGGAGAGGAAACTAAGGAGGAAAACGAGAGCGGCGAAGGAGGAGGAGGAGGAGGAGGAGGAGGAGGAGGAGGAGGTTGACGGAAGAATGAAAGAAAGGAAGGTGAAAGGGTGGGAGTCAAAGAATGGGAAACGGCGGCTCGCTTGTCTCGGGAAAGTGCCTTCCTGTGTTTGTTTCAGGGCGAGCGTAACGGAAGCTGCGCGCGCCTCAATACTGTGTTAAGTAGTTATCCCGCTCTCTCTCTCTCTCTCTCTCTCTCTCTCTCTCTCTCTCTCTCTCTCTCTCTCTCTCTCACACACACACACACACACACACACACACACACAAACAATCAATATAATTTATGAAATACAATATTGGAAGGAGCGTGTCCCAAAAACATAATTCGTCTTAAAGAAAAATAAGACAAAACAAATTTAAAAGACGCGACACAAGTTTAACTCAATCCTGTCAAAATATATAGAAACAGGGAATAATTAGCTATAAATAATAAATCAAAACAGCCAAAACACTTACGAGTCAGGTCCTCCAGGCGCAGTGAGGGAGTGAGGGAGTGAGGGAGAGAGGGGGGGGATCGGTGCAGTACTGTCGCAGCTCTGCCTTGAAGTGTTACGCGCGGTGCGCCGCGACGACCTTACTTTGCGTGCGGCGAGTTTTCCCTTCTTTTCCTTTCCTTCCTCCTCCACTCTCTTATGATCCCTGTCCTGTGCGCGGCCGACTGTTAGTTTGTCTGGACGTAAGCGCCTCCTCGTGTCCAAGCACAGGTCCTAGCGTGGTGTGCGTGTATGCTTCTCACGGAGCGGCGACCTTGGCACCGTCAGAAGAGAGCTGCGGCACTCAGGTAATTACATCGTCCTGCTCACTTTCCGCATTACTGAGCCATCGAGTCCTGAGACAGCAGTTCAAGGAGCACCACGCCAAGGCAACGCGTCTCCTCTATCAGGCACTGACGTAGAGCCGCGGGGTCACGGGTCGTCTAGGCGGCCAAGTTCCCGTCACCAGTCCAGTGTTGGGAGACGCACGACGGACGCACGACACCCAGCCTTAGCACTCCGGCAGCACGCGCGCTACTGCCTGGCTAGTGCCGCTGAGAGGGTGAGTGGTGCGCTACTTGGCTCTTCGCTCCGCCCCATCGTGGCCCATCCTCCTGGCTCTGCGCAGGAAACGTTCACGGGGCAGCAGGGAACCTGCAGACGCGCGCATCTTCTCCCACACATTTGGGTAATGGTAGCGAGCCGGGCATTCCTGAGCCTCTTACTGGAAACATTTCGGCGATGATGCGTGATGACGATAACGATAATGGTGATGGTGTGATGGCGGTGATGGTGCCTTGACGTTCCCACCTTGACAAACAGGTATTCTGGTGGCAGCTCAAGGTGCGAGGCAGGTAAGAAGCCAGAATGGGAAGATTACGTTAACTTTAATCCTGAAAACGTATTTTTGATCCTCCTGGTAAAATGCTGCGTGAATGGCAAATGTGTGTTTGCTATTAAGTGATGGTTGTTATCTGTACGCTTGTTCATGGAATTCACAACACACATACTTTACGAAGGTTGACTGGAGGAGTTATGTGAAGCATCGCCTCAGTTCACTCGGGTCACTTCACTGCAGCTGCTCGTCCTGTATACGTGGAGCTCCGGAACCGTAATCTGAAACACTTCTGCCTGCCCGCACCTCCACTACTTTCAGAAGGCTCTAGTTGAAGTTGAATATGTAATTTAATACCCTCTCTCTCTCTCTCTCTCTCTCTCTCTCTCTCTCTCTCTCTCTCTCTCTCTCTCTCTCTCTCTCTCTCCCCCCTTTGTTCTCTACCCCCAATCTCCCCAACCAGCGACTCAAGGTAATCAGCAGAGATCCCTTACCAACCTCCTCCTCCTCCTCCTCCTCCTCCTTCCCCTACCAGTCAGTGCCTTCCTCCATCGCCCCCCGCAGCGCCCCTCCACGGTATCCCCTATTACTCAACCCCAGCCCTTCCTCCTCCTCCTCTTCCTCCTCCACCTACATACTCATACAATTTTTCCTTTACTCTCACAACTTCGTTATATCCCTCTACTTCTTTCTTATCACAACTCTCTCTCTCTCTCTCTCTCTCTCTCTCTCTCTCTCTCTCTCTCTCTCTCTCTCTCTCTCTCTCTCTCTCTCTCTCTCTCTCTCTCTGTGTGTGTGTGTGTGTGTCCTCCACCTTCCTCTCCCCTTTCTCTCTCTCTCTCCCTCTCTCCCCTCTCCCTCTCCTTCTCCCTTGGCTGCAGCTCATCTCCCTCTAACAATAACTGTACATACGTAGATTGCGTCACACACACACACACACACACACACACACACACACACTGCTAAGGCCGTACCACTTGGAAGACTACAAGACAGAGATAAAGACGAGATAAAACGCCAGCAGATGATTGGAGGAGAATGTTGAACTAAAAAAAAAACTCGTCTGTGTGATGATCTGCGAGTGACGTATGAAAAATTGTGGCGGGAAAAATGAACAAGTAGATAAATAGAGACGAGATGACAGTGAATTTTGAACTCGCCGTTTCTCTGACTCTCTCTCTCTCTCTCTCTCTCTCTCTCTCTCTCTCTCTCTCTCTCTCTCTCTCTCTCTCTCTCTCTCTCTCTCTGTAAGTACATCAGGTAAATACACTCACACACACACACACACACACACACACACATACACATGCCTTTGTTTTCACTGCCCACCACACCTGCACTCTCAAAAAAAAGAAAAAAAAAAGTAAAAATTTCTCCCTTGGGCATATTGACTGTGTTGAAAGTAATGCCAGTATTGATTCACAAGTCATCTCGAAAACATCTTAATTATTATCTGCTCCGTTCAAATCCCACTAATGCCCTTCTGATAAGGAATAAGAAAAAGCAGAACGAAAAAATAAAAACAAACTTCATAATGCGACTGTGTAAAGGTGTAATGTACGCGAATCATGTTTGAGGAGAGCGAGAGAAAGGAAAGAAAGGAAGTTAAAGTGTAAAAGACGAAGGAGAAATAATAAGAAATAATGATAGTAATAATGTAACGTAGCACATATGTAGCATGAAAGGAGTGAATGTTGCTGCACTGTAGGCCAATTCTTCTTGCATTCTAGTAACAAGGAATCTCATTTATTTTTCCTACATCCGCGTGTATTTTTTTCCCCCTTTACTTTACATTTCTTTCCTTGTTTCTGTGAGTTAGCGCTGCGCCGTCTTACTTTCACACACACGAGATGGATCAACCTTTCCATTGCAGGAGTCTGATGGTAGATTAGACACGTGTGCTGCTGAATCTCTCTCTCTCTCTCTCTCTCTCTCTCTCTCTCTCTCTCTCTCTCTCTCTCTCTCTCTCTCTCTCTCTCTCTCTCTCTCTCTCTCTCAACCTACCACTTGCCTCTGATGCCCGCCCTGCCACAACCTCTCCTCTAAAGCTGTTTACTTCTCTCTCTTTACAACCACTAAATGAAGCATCACTATTCTAGATAACTGCTCTTTAATATCTGTGTCTCCCCTGTGAATACTGACGCTTGCCTCCGATGCCCGTCCCTGCCACATCCTCCCCTCTAAAGCCGTGTACTTCTCTCTCTTTACAACCACTAAATGAAGCATCACTACTTAAGGTAACTGTTCTTACCATCTTCTCCCCCTGTGAATGCTGCCGCTTGGCTCTGATGGCCGCCCCTACAATACAGCCTTCCCTATACCGTCATGTACTTCTCTCGTCTCCTTACAACCGCGGAATGAAAATATTTCCTGGCATCGCGTTACACAAGGTTATTTTTCAGTTAGGGAGCGAGGCAGAGAGTGCTGGCCGCGTGACAGACTCGAGAGAGTAAAGCACTGACTGAAAGATAGAGTGACTGATTGAAAACGGGTTACATCAAGATTATATATAAATAATAATTATCAAAAGATGAAATACGATAGAAAAATACATAAAAGTAACTTAACGTTCAAGAGAGAGAGAGAGAGAGAGAGAGAGAGAGAGAGAGAGAGAGAGAGAGAGATAAATAACCGGCCTCCACGTCCATCCCTCACCGCCAGTGACAGCAGGAGGCAAAAAGCTCCCCACCAGCCCAGCCTTTCACGATAAAAAGCTAACGATCTCAGAGGAACCACCACAATGCAGATGCTGGTTCCTTCTTCCTTGTGCACGACCACCACCACCACCACCACCACCACCACCACAACCACCACTACCTAAAGAAGCCCAGACAAATTTAAATAGGCAGACATATTTCATACAGGGATTTCCACGTGTAGGCCTGATGGTTTCTTGCGGCCTCCCTTGTTTTCTTACGTTCCTATGTTCTTACCACCACCACCACCGCCACCATCTAAAGAAGCTTATACAGATTTATGGGTGAGATTGATAGTGGAAATAGGTAGGCATATATTATACAGGGACTGTTACGTGTAGGCCTAAATGTTTTTTTTGCAGTGTCCTTTTATTTATTTATTATTATTATTATTATTTTTTTTTTTTTTATGTTACCACCATCACCGTTGCCTCTATTTATCACCCCGTACCTCCTCCTCCACCTCCTCCTCCGTGTCGCCTCTACGCTGAGTTTCAAAGGCCGCTGAAAGTCTCTGGCCCAGCTTCATGTATCGTTCTTAGTATTAATGAGTCTTGTTATTCAGTCCAGGCTCGGGGGATATGACTGGAAACTGGTGTTGCTGTTATTGTTAGTTTTGTTTTGTTTTAATTTGTTTTGTTTTATCGTGTCTTCGTAAACCAACTTAAAGCAGTGAGTGAAAAGTTATGCTAGTTTTTTTTTTTTGTTAGTCTCTCTCTCTCTCTCTCTCTCTCTCTCTCTCTCTCTCTCTCTCTCTCTCTCTCTCTCTCTCTCTCTCTCTCTCTCTCTCTCTCTCTCTCAGGGTTAGCGGTTATTTAGCCTCACTCACGATTTCGTTGTGAAAATTACGTTTTATCTCATCTCTTTATCTTTTGTCTTCTTCCTCGTCTTCGTCGCTTCTCTCGGCCACTCGCAAAAACTGCCGCAGTGTTTCTTGCCGTGTTTTGTTTCCCACAGGTGTGTTTTGGGATTTTCTTCTTCTATTTCACTTCTTACAAAAGTTCTTCCTCACTCGCTTTTTTTTTTTCCTTTCTCTTTTGTTGTGTCATTATTTCACCAGAATTGTCGTAAGATCCTCTCTCTCTCTCTCTCTCTCTCTCTCTCTCTCTCTCTCTCTCTCTCTCTCTCTCTCTCTCTCTCTCTCTCTCTCTCTCTCTCTCTCTCTCTCTCTCTCTTACACACAATGACCTCTCCTAAGACACACATAACCTCACGTCTCTGCGTTTCCTTGACCCTCGTAACCTGACCTTATTCCCCTGACAGACAAAAAATTAAATAGAGACCCTCACATAACCATGACTTACACCAATGGGTCCCTTAAACTAACACACACACACACACACACACACACACACACACACACACACACACACACACACACACATACACATACACACACACACAGACACACACACACACACACACACACACACACACACACACACACACACGAGAAACACCCTAATGCTACAATACCTCGTTATTCGTGTGATTTACGTGAGTCCCCCCACCCCTTCACTCATTCACTGCTGTTTTTTGCCTCAAGCTTCACTTTGTGGTGCAAGGTAAGAACATAAATTCGATGCACAATACTTATTATAGTCTCTTAGTGCCTGTAGTCTCATATTTGTTCTCGAAAATCATGTTGGGTTACGTAGAGGAACATTACTGGTATTCTGGCTTTAGCATTCAGATGGTAAGAAAACACCTGCTTATTTCTATGATGTAACGTTGATAGAGGATGAGTAACGTAATGGGGAAGACGTGGTACTGTTTACTTTGCTGTTTGTTACGTATATGTTGAGAAAAAGGAGAGAGAGAGAGAGAGAGAGAGAGAGAGAGAGAGAGAGAGAGAGAGAGAGAGAGAGAGAGAGAGAGAGTAAAGAGAGCGACGGATGGACAATGATGCGATGGTAAAGACATGAGGCAGAGACAGTGCCTTAATGAGTGAACGAATGAGCGATCATTGGCGTGACACAGTGACTCTGCCGCCTGAACAGACTCATGGCGTGTCCCCACCCCTCATGACCCCAGCCTGCCTGTGCCGAGGTGTACTACTGACAAAACTTTAATCCGCTATAAGCCTTAGTGATGGAAATGCAAAACTGTGTGTCTTTTCTTTCTTTCTTTCTTTCTTTTCTTTTTTGAAGACCAACACTTGTATGCTGTCAAAATGGTTCACCAGTTTCTTTGTTCTATCTTTTCCATGCATTTCTTACACCACGTTAGAATTTTTCCAACAGTACTGAGTCACTCCAGTACCCCTTGAAGTCATTGCTGGTGTATTTACCTTGGTCCACCCTGTAATTTGATTAGAAACACTGCACTTGCCGCAACACTGTAAAATAATCATATATATTGTGTGCATGCTCTTCCTAAAATAATGACCGATGTAAAATCTAAATATTCTTCCTGTTTTAGGTTTTTGGAGAGTTATTTCCCATTTGTTGTGCCCTTGATCGGCCTCCTTCATAGAATAACGCATTACAATTACATTTACATATGTGAAAAGATGCGGGGGAGTAATGCGAGGAACCCGTGACTCTTTGACCTGTGAACTATTTCCTGGCGGCGGCTCGTGGCTCTATTCTAGTCTTCCTACTTTTTTACGACGTTGAAATTGATTTGTAGATCGCGCTGGGAACCAAATCTCATCATGATAAAATCCATTTCAGCGGCTAAGATTAGGAAACACTGAAATGGAGCAAAAAGTCACCATGAAACAGCACACAACACAAGCAACACAGTGTTATTTCCATCTGACGTGACCCGCACACTCCTTAACACGCCGCACCACGTTGCCTAACATGGTAAGAACTATTTCATCTGCTTCATCACTCTGCTACATTTTTTTTTGTCAATACTTTCCGCACCACGGCATCAATTTCATCAGCTTTTTTATTCCGAAGCGCCACAATCGAGTTTAGAATTGCAATTTTCGTAATCAAGGTTTCGTTCAATTGTCTGTTGTTTCATATCCACGGTAATGATGTCTTCACTTCATCTATTCTGACTAACAGTAGAGGATCTCATGAAGTTTCTGTTAATTGTCTGCAGCAGTGAGTGGGCTGACCTCTTGACGTGTAAATATGACGTACCTCAATCGATATATTAAGAGAAAAATCAGAAAAGAGAATCAAGACACTCAGAAAACAAATAATTGGTTTCTCTCTTACTTCTACTTTTCCTGTTTTCTTTATGGGAGATTTTTTTTTCCCTTGGACGCAGAGAGGGAGAGAGAGAGAGAGAGAGAGAGTAATCATTGACACATTGTACATAATCAACTGCAACTTTACCGTAAATTTATTCCAAAGAACACTGCACGTTATAAAGTAAGGTAACTCCAGGTTCTCGCGGGTCACGTAAGCACCGGTAGTTACTGTTGCTGCATCACGAAGGAAAAAAAATCATAGCATTATAAAGAAAGGAGTCAGACTATTGAATTACGATGACAGCTGACACGTGTTTCGTAACTGTACTTAGATGACGAAAAAGAAATGAGAGATAGGAAAAAAAAATAGAATAATATAAAAAATTGTGTGAAATAAGAGAATTTTAACAAAAATATGAAAGAAAGTAAGATAATGTGTGAAATCAAAGCAGAGGAGACTGAACGGAAGAAATTATTAAAGAAAAAAAGAACTCTAAGTCAAAATCAAAGGAAAATCTAAAATAAAAAATAATTACTTAGGAAAAACGGAGTGGATAGACTAAAAGGAAATTATAAGGAACGTGTAAAAGGAGAAAAAACTGCAGGGAAAAAAAAAAAAACAAGTATGAAATATTAGACAAATGCAATTAAGAAGAAAATGAGGAAAAAACATAAAAAAAAATCCACACGACAAAATGAAACTAAAAACAAAAGAATAATAAGACGAGAAAAAAGAAACACATGAATGAAAAATAAGACAAAATAAATAAAAAATAAATAAAAACAAAGAAAACGAGATACATGAAATAGGGGAAGTCCGTGCAAGGAGAGAGAGAGAGAGAGAGAGAGAGAGAGAGGCAGACAGGAAGGCGGATGAGAGAGGTGAAGCAATCCATCATGGGAGGACAGGTAGGTAGGAAGGGAAAGGAGACAGGTGAGGCGACAGGTGGGAGTCAAAGGCCACCAACACCTGCTAGAGACACAAGGTATTCCTAAGCATTTCGTCACCTTAATAGACTTGCGGTAAAGCTGTAAAGGATTTCACATCTACGGAAACGGCAACAGGAGAAGAAAAATTATAGTTCTTTTGTGTTTTCCGGTTTTTTTATTCTTTTTTTTTTGTGATTCTAATAGTGGTTTAACTACGATTTTTCATCTTCAATAGGGAAAAAAAACTAAGCATATTTTTTTTTTAATTCTTACCTTTAGCAGACTACTGTGTTGATTTATGCTTTCCACGTATCTTTTTTTTTTTTATGGTTCTAATGGTTTAACAATTATTCAACATCCTCAATATGAAACAACACTCATAAGAACACAAGTGATTATTTCCGTAGCATGTTAAGAAACTCATGGTGAGGAAGCAAAGAGTTTATGAATGCAAGCCACGAGGCGACTCAACTACCAGGAGCACAATGCAACAACCGCCGGTAACCTGCTCCACTGCCCTCGCCCTCATGACCCCAGTGTAGCGGTGCCTTATATCAATACCTCAATCACTCACCTTCATCTTCCTTCACTCCACAGGTTATCAGACACAGAGAAGAGTTAAGATACACGGATATTAAAGAGTATAGCAAGAAGAGATCTGATAGAGGGATTTAAGTGGCATAAGAGTTCAGGGGTTAAAAAGAGGAGAGTAATAAGGGATTTGACTGACAACTAACTGATATAAGGAATTTGACATTGGTGATGCAGACAAGAGTTCAAATATTGGGGTATTGAAAAGAGGAGAGTACGAAGGATCTGTCAGAAGCATCTAAGTGGTATAAGAGATTCAACACTGGTCATACAGACAAGATCCTTAAGGTTAGTAATCTCTGAAGAACTAAAAGTAATGGATTGAAGTTTGATAAAGTTGAATAAAAATAAAAAAAAGATAAGAAGAAATTGGTTCATAAGTCTGGAATAGCCTCAATGGATAGTCACGTTGTAAGTGCCGAGTCAATAGGGAATTTTAAAAGATTAGATGAATTTATGGACAGGGAAGGTAGATAGGTACAGATACGTTTTATACAGGGATCGCTACGTGCGCACCTGCTGGCTTTTTGAATCCTCTATCATATCATTATGTTTTCCTTATATTGTTCAGGTATTTTTAAAAGCTCAGTAGTTGCCTTGTGTGGATCAACGGGACTTACGCGGTCTCCTTGTTCTCAGATATTCTTACATTCTTAAAAGTCTTCAGTAACAATCCCTTTTCTCCCAATTTTGACTACTCATCTCGCGGTTGTTCCTGCTTTCCAGTTTACCCGAGTGAGTCTAATTTCATCTCACGACCCTGATGTTCTCTGCCTTGAGTACAGTTACGTAATGCTCCTCGGCTTGCTCCGGATTACCATTCAATGCCAAAAAAGTTAAACTGGCCACCTCTTCTGATTTCACTACTGACTTTTTAGGGAACGCCAGGTTGCACTGAAAGAGAATACAAAACCGTGAAAGTAAAAGCACCAAATTACTAGATCTGCGCAGGTAGAGAGAGTTCAGGTAAGTAATGAGCAAAGAAGAGGAAGAGGTTGACATGTAGGGTTGGTTTAGCCGTCTGATAGATTCTAAGAACGAAAAACAGAGTGGAAGTAAAAAAGGCAGGTTACTGGACTTCTAACCAGGACTTTGCACAGGTAGAGTTCAAGGAAGCAGTAAGCCAGGAAGAGGAAGAAGCTGACTAATGTAGGCTGATTCCGCAGTCTGATTCCTTATAGATTCTAAGATCAAAGAATTTAGGAATGATTACAAGACAGAATGGAAGCAAAAGTCGCAGATTCCCCGCCTTCTCACTAGAATTACGTACACACAGTGGAAGGTTTAGGTTAAGTCATGAGGCAAGAAAAGGAAGAGGCGATTGATATGTATGTTAGTTCCGCCGGCTAAGTAATGATTGTATTGAATAGCATTGAGGCTTAAGCACCATACCAACCCACACGTGGCACTGAAGACATTATTGTTTTGTTTCCATGAGGTAAATGACTCTAAGCTTCGATGAAAGGATATGAAGATGGATGTGAGGGAAGATAAGAAAGAAAAATGTACGTAGGGAAGAGTTGCTGAAAAAAAAGATGGAAGGAAGGAGAGAGAGAGAGAGAGAGAGAGAGAGAGAGAGAGAGAGAGAGAGAGAGAGAGAGAGAGAGAGAGAGAGAGAGAGAGAGAGAGAGAAGGGAAGTAGAGGGAGAGAAGGGAAAGAAGATGTCACGATTCCTTCAAGACCTTCTTCCGGGACTCGTTTCAGAGAGGAAGACAACGCGACACATCTTTCCCTTTCTCTTTCCTTCACACACACACACACACACACACACACACACACAAATACATACACTCATGATAGATTTTTTTTAGTACACATTGAATGGTGAGTAAATAAATAAATAAAGATAATTAAATAAATAGATCATGGTGCATTATAACTGGCGCGGGTACGAGTTTCGGAATAATAACATCGGTGACCTTTGAAAATAATCTTGGAGGGAGAGTTTGAATGTAATAATAATAATAATAATAATAATAATAATAATAATAATAATAATAATAATAATAATAATAATAATAATAATAATAATAATAACAATAATAATAATAATGATAGCGATATTGCAGTGTGTGTGTGTGTGTGTGTGTGTGTGTATGCGGTTTAAGGAGAGACACGCAAGCACACGCACACACGCAATGAGTGAGGTGTGCGCGCCTTCAGTCTGGGTGCTGTGGGAACATCCTGACATTGTGTGGGCCGTGTGCCGTAACACGAGAGGCGGGCAGGGAGTGGAGGCGCAGTCACCATGACTCATGACAAACACGAGAAGGGAATTGTCTTGCCTCCAGTGACAGACAATCGGGCTCCTGCTGCACCCCGCAACCCGCGACCCGCGACCCGCCAGCCTGCCAGCGGAAATCACAAACAGAACGCTCATGGGGAACAGAACAAACTGGCACGTAAATTAGTTTCGTTAAGAACACTCCCGACACTTCTTTTAAGCCAAAGATAAAGGATGTGGCAATAGTTTTTTTTTTTTTTTATGTAAGATGGGCTCTGGTCTTAGGAAACCGAAAACTACAAAAAATAAGCCCACTGATGGTGATAGACCCAACAGAGTATAGTGAAAAAGGAAATACCCAAAAACTGAGAATTGTCTTGAGAGCTCCCTCTTGAAACAGTTTGTGTATGTACAGTACACGTATCAAAAAACAGCTATTGGCCAAAACACAAAGAAATGTATAGATTAGAAATTTTTGAGGATGTTTATCTGAAAAACGAGTCGTGAATTTCAATGCGGAACATCAAAGTATCTCAGCAAAAACATGAAATTCGGTTTGAAATACAGCCCGATGCCAGAGCCTCGTAGCACTGGTTTTTCTTGCCCTCTCGGAGATCCCAACAAAGAATCACAAAAGAGCAAAAAGAAAAAACAAACAGCAATAGACCTGATGGCCCTTACGAGGCTGACTGAGATTAGTTTCAGTATCTCGACTAAGGTAAGAAGGATAAGCAATGTCCTCCCTCTTGTTCCTCTCCTTGTGACATAAGTACACGCCTCTCTTTCATTTCTTTCCATCTTGACCCCCCCCTGAGATCATAACCTCTCACGTTCCTTAAACAACTCCTTTTCAATCATTGTCTTGCTCTTTCCAGAATCCAAACAATACCTTCGTTTTGACATAAGTATACCCTCCTTTTATCTCTCCCTCCCTCATTTCCTTCTTTATTCCCACCTCAGATCACAACCTCCCTCATTCCTCACACTCCTTATCAATCACTGTCACATATCCTTCCCCAAACCCAAACAATACCTCCACTTTGATGTAAATATACCCCTCGTGATATTTATTTCCTACTTCACTCCCATCTCAAATTATAACTTCTCTCATTCCTGACATTCCTCTTCAGTTATTCCTCTCTCACTCTTTCGTCAATCTAAACGATGGCCTTTTCCCTCCTGTTCTCTTAAGACATCAGTATGCTCCTCTTCCTTCCCCCCCTCCTCTTATTCCCCTCCCTTATTCCCATCTAAGATCATAACCTTTTTCATTCCCGAGACGTTCCCCTTCAATTACCTCCTTCACCTTTTACCTTCACACGCGATCCTTCCCAGCCAATCTTTATCCCAGTGTAAGCAGCAGAGTCATCCTCTCTTCACCTTACCTTGCCCTGCTGGTGATGACCCTTTCCATGACACCGCCGCGCCTCCGTGACTGCAGCACTTTGGTAGCGGCGGGTGGGCGAGGGAAGCAAGAAGGTTATATAAGGCCTCCAGCGAATCCCAGGACCTTGTGGGAAGATCGGCTGCTCATGAAATCATTGTGCTGGGAAAAGAAAGATGGAGAAATGTAATATTATACTAATTGGAGAAAGAGAGAGAGAGAGAGAGAGAGAGAGAGAGAGAGAGAGAGAGAGAGAGAGAGAGAGAGAGAGAGAGAGAGTGTGTGGGCTACTGTTTGGCACACACACACACACACACACACACACACACACATGCCTAAACAAAAGCACCAAAAGATGGAATTGTGTATATTAATTTTCTATTCAATTATATAAGAAAAAAAGAGCTAGGAATAACGAAAACATAAAAAAAAGAAAAAAATACGATTGACAATTGAGATACACTTCAGCGGGTGACAGCAGCAAGGCAGGATATGGCGAGGGAATGTCACAAGAGGTGAGAGGGAGACAGATGGGTAAAAGAATGGGTAACTGGGATGAGAAGGGTGGTGAAAGAGGTGAGAGGAGGAGGAACGGAGCCAGAGATGGTGAAGGGAGGGTAATCAGGATGGAAAACAATACTAATGCACCTCCATTGTTGACTCCACGTCCTGAGAGAAAATACACACACACACACACACACACACACACACACACACACATACACACGTATGCACCATATAAATCAACACTACAACATGTTACAAGGAGGCTGTTGTGTTAGGTAAAAAGGTAAATAAGGAAAATGAGACTGGGAAGAAGAGTAGGAAGAAGAGGTACTGCGGTTGTAATAACGGTCACAATTATATACGAGTATAGATAAATTACATATAGATTACATATAGACGATGAACTACACATAATAAATAACACAACAGCTACATAGGTAAATAGATAAATATAAGAATACATACAAGCATCCCTAAAATGAAAGGCCTATTAACATACACCATATTAACTACAACAGCAGCAGACAGACACCGAGACGCATGAACAGATCAGAGTCAAGAATAGATGAGTCCACCCTTAACATTCTCCACCTTTTCAGTTTTCTTTCATCCATTGATACTTGTAGAAAATGTCTCTGCCTCATGAACTACTACTATACTATTTTATATATTCTAACTATTCTATACTATTTCAAAACTCTCGCGCCTTCTTATTTGTAACTTACCCGCTCAGAGTATAATTGAAACTGTAAGGTCCAGTAGATCTACTCAGCTTCTGTTACTGCATTTATCAGCGCCTGGTGGAAGATTTTATAGTTTTCAAGGGTGTTTTCGTGTTTCCAGTGATAGTTCAACAAGGTTTTTGCATTAGTTGGAGAAGCATCAAGAGAACTCGACTAATTATCTCTGTTGTCTTTGAAAATCGTCCTTGTGGAAGTTTAAAGCGCCTAATTCTTTCACTGTAATACCCATCAATTCACAGGCTCCAGTATAGTAAAAAAGTGGGGGAATGTATTTTTCAAACGTTACAGCGCCTACCTCGATTACTTTCAGCAGGTTCTAGTGAAAGGTATGACGGTTTTTAAAGGTGTTTTCGTGATTCTAGTGATGTTAACTAGGATCTTGTATCATCGGCGGGGAAAAAACATAATGAGAACTAATTAATCCTCTCTCTGGCCTTTCAAAATCTTGCTTGTGAGAGAGAGCCCGAAGCGTTTTTTCAGCACCTAAAAGCGTCAACACAAAGTCTTGACGAACACCTACACTAAAAACAAGAGAATTACGAGTATAAGATTTTCAGTCAAGCCATTATTAAAAGCAGCCGAAAGCGAAAAAAAATAAAAATGTCTCAAAGAATGCCACAGAGTGGTTTATAATGATGGAATGATGTGCCAAGCGGCATTGAAGGGTTAGGAATACGAGTGAAGTGTTGCAGCAGCTTAATTGATGACTGCCGACGCCACTCTTGCCACAGTTAACAAGCTTATTTTTCACGTTATGAATTTCCTAACTCAGTGACAGGTTGGCCTTGGCTCTCATTGATATGCCCAGCCCCATGAGATCCTCAACCTTAGCCTTTCATTCCATAATCCTGTCATTATGATTGTTGAAATGTACAAGTATTCTCTTTCGTGCTTACTGTCCTTTCATCACGCACCCTCGAGCCACAGCGACCCATGTTTTTTTTTTTTTTTTCTTTTCTTACAATACTTTTTCTTACATTTCACCTTCCTGTATGTCCTGCTGTATAATGATGGCAGCCACTAATCTTACGTAATTCATAAAGCCTTCCTTTCTTTCTTCTTATGATAGTCCTGCTTGTTACTCAGAACATTACTCGCTATCCTGATCCTGTTAATATACAAGTACAAACTACACAATTTCTTTAAAGGTTTATTTACAACAAAGTCAACAGCGCGTGTACGTATTACAAATTAACGTGTGGTGGGTTTCCCCGGCAGGTTAGTACAGCAATCCAAACAGAACACATTATAATGCAGCATTGCCTCAGAATCAGTGCCAGCAACTAGTTTGTACTCTCATCCCTTCAGCCAAACACTTCCCCCGCGACCTTGTGCGGGGTGTTCGGTCACTGGTGAGTGAGAGGACGAGCCAGCACTACAGCGACGTTCCCACCCTTGTGGCTGCCGCTTCTTCTCAAACTGTGTTTCCTCAAGTTGACAGAAGAAGACTGAGAGAATCCACTCTTGCTGGTACCAAATCTGTGCGTGGTTAATGGCTGCCCCTGCAGGACGAAGCTCCCAGGATTTCTGACCGTCAAGAGACCCCCATCGGCATTGGCTTGACTTTGCTGTGATGAAAGCTTGAGGCTAGAACTTGGCCGCCTATCAGAAAATGAGGCTTCAAGTTTTGCAGCTTGTACTGGTATAAACGCTGGTGCCTCTGCTGGTGCGGAAGTAAGACTCTGCTGGATTTTTCTCGCCTGACTATCAACACCGGACGATGAGTGACGAGAGAGGCTCCCTAGTGACGTGATGGGGCGAGAGAGGCTCCCTAATGACGTGATGGGAGAGACGCGGACGATAGAGGGCGGACGAGAATCTACATGTACGCCTCCTTTCCCTTGAGACGTCACTGTGCCTCTGTGAAACTGCTGAGATCCACCGCTGTGACTGTTAGTGCTGCTGCTGCTTCCGTGGGACGATTTGAAATTGAAGCGGTGAGTGGCAAATGAAGAACCATTATGTCCAAAATTACGAGTGACTCCCGAACCTCTTTGTCCCCCGAGAATAGCAGCAACACTCCTGTCTGCAGCGGAAGACCTCGAGCTTGTTTCAGAGGGAAGTGAAGACGATTTCCTGAAATGCTGAGTGGAAGTGCTAAAGCCACCTTCATTAGTAGGTTTGAGCATACCGAGTAACACGCTGGGTCCTGATGTAAGTGAACCAGGGACAGAGGAACTAGAGGAATGGTGAGACACTGAGGCACCATTAAATTTTTGCACGTTTTGTCTTCCAGAAGTGTGTGACTGAATGTGTCTGAAAGCCGCACCGGATGACGACACCACACCACTGACGGAGTTCACACCAGCGCCTTGTGCCGCGCTGCCGGACACAAAGCCTGACCCTTGTGATTCCTGGCCAGCTCTGTCTAGGGAAGCCACTCTAGACCCGGAGGTGGAGCCTGCATTGGAGCTTACAGAAAACTGAGACCCGAAAGAATTTTGTGAGTGCGATGATTGCGTATGTGACTTACGCACTGGTGAACCCTGAAGTTTTTGCACTACACTGAAACCAGAAGTAGATGACCCAGAATTTACACCAGAATGTCTCCTCTCACCAAAACTTTGCGACACTTGCTGACCACGAGACTGCCCTTGCTGTGCTCCACCCCTCGCCAGGACCACTGACAAGCCCTCATTCTGGCCAGTCGTCACCTCAAAGCCCGGCACAGACAAGAAGGTGGACGGGACCTGAGTGAGACCATGTAATGAATCCTGTCGGCCTCCTAACCCTGGTGGTCCTTCTGGGTGTCGTGGGATGGATGAACCAGATGAACCAGATGAACCAGATAAACTAGAAGAACCAGATGTAATTGATAAGACTCGTGTGCCGGGCTTATCTATTACAACTGGCGAACCAAGTGGATCAGTTAAATCAGGCGAACCAGAAACATCAGGTGAAGTAGATTTATCATTAGTACCAGGCGAAACGAAGCCAGGTGAACCACTTATACCATGTGAAACAGATGAACCAATACTATCAGATGAATCCGTTGAACCAGCTACACTAGCAGAACCACTCAAACCAAGTGTACTATGAACATCAACAGAACCAGAAATACCAAACGAACCAGAACAGTCAGATGAAGTACCAGATGAAACTACACCAGGTGAATCAGGTACCTCCGATGAACCAGCAGGACGCAAGATGTGTGAACCTTGTATCTCAGCTGAACCAGCGGCAGGAGAAGGAGTGAGATGCTGTGAACCCAGTAGAACACCAGTCTGTTCAGAACCATGAGAACTGGAGGACGAGAGCTGTGAACCGGTGGACTGGAGTGAGTTTGGTGAGCCAGTTGAATGAAGTGTGATGGGCGGGCCAACTGGAGAAAGCATAGCGGAGGGCTGGAGTTCAACAGTCGCGTCTTCGGAAGTTATCTGAGTGTCTGGTGTGAGTCTTGTTGATGAACTAGAGGTTGTGTCAGATCGTACTTGAAAGGCTGTTTGTTGGTTCTGTCCTTGAACCCGTTCCTGACGTGTGTCTCCGTGTGCCAGAACCACTGCTACGTTCCCTCCCACTTCAGCTGCACCAGGGGAACCAGAAGCACCGCTTGAACCAATTGAACTAGAGGTACCGTGAGAAACAGAGGAGTCAAGTGAACTAGAAATACCACTGAATGAACCAGAAGTACTGCCTGAACCATGACCAAATGAACTTGAAGTATCTTGAGAAACAGAAGAGTCAAGTGAACCAGAAACACCACTGAATGAACCAAAAGAACTGCCTGAACCATGCCCAAATGAGCCAGAAGTACCTTGAGAAACAGAAGAGTCAAGTGAACCAGAAATACCACTGAATGAACCAGAAGTACTGCCTGAACCATGACCAAATGAACTTGAAGTATCTTGAGAAACAGAAGAGTCAAGTGAACCAGAAATACCACTGAATGAACCAGAAGTACTGCCTGAACCATGACCAAATGAACTTGAAGTATCTTGAGAAACAGAAGAGTCAAGTGAACCAGAAATACCACTGAGTGAACCAGAAAAACTGCCTGAACCATGCCCAAATGAGCTAGAAGTACCTTGAGAAACAGAAGAATCAAGTGAACCAGGAATATTTAGTGAGTCTGCATTACTGAGTGAACCAGATGTGTCAGATAAAACTTGTGAACCGTGAGGAATGGATGAATCTGATGTGACAAGTGAACCTGGTGAACCAATTGTATTGGGCGCATCAGAACCAGAAGTATTGAGTGTTTTAAGTGTGTGAGATGAACTGAGTGAGCTAGAACCATCAGGTGAACCAGCTGCATCAAGTGAACCGAGAGTACTAAGTGAACCAGAAGAGCCAGTGTGTTGTAGTAGAACAGCAGAACCAGTCGTATCTTGCAAGCTAGATGAACCAGATGAGTGAACCGTGTGAGATGATGTAGTACCAGTACCAGATGAACTTAAGGAATGTAATTCCGGTGAACCAGCAGTAGATGCATCAGACACATCAGATGAACCACGTGTCCCAACAGAATCTGTGTGATGCTGTGAGCCAAGCACCACAGATGAACCAGAATCACTAGAACCAGACACACCTGCTACTGCATCCGTGGCACTGGTTAAGTCTTGTGAACCGGGCTTACTAAGTGAACCGCTAGGAAGATTAGATGTATCTGACGAAGAAATGGAGCCAGATGAACCAGATTTACTTAGGAAACTTTGTGAGCGAACCTGCCCTTGTGCTCCGCCACGCGCCAGAACCACTGACGGGTTCTCGTCCTGTCCACTGCCTACTTTCAAGAACAGAGACGATGAAGAAGTGGATGTGGATTGAACAGAACCAGGTAGTGACTCCTGGCGAGCCTCTAACCCTTCATTTTCAGTGTGCTGTGAACCAAACAAACCATGAGAGTGTTGTCCGACAGGTGTATCAGTTAAGGAGACAGATGAACCAGTTAATGTAGGTGAACCAGGTATGTCAGGAGTTACAGGTGAACCTAATATAGCAGGAAAATCAGGTGAAGAGTTAGGCGAACCGGGTATGCCTAATGTACTTGATACTGGAGGTGAACCAGATGAACCATGAATACCTGACGCACTATCGGATGAGTCAGAAACATCAACTGAACCAGAAAGACTTTGTGAACCACGTGTTTCTATTAAAACAGGTGAAAATGTACCACTGGTGTCAGGAGAACCAAAGACTGCATTGGGGTCAGGAGTAATATCTGAACTAGGCGAACCACTTGAACCAGGTGCACTGGGAACAGGTAAGTCTGAAGTACTAGGTGAGTTAGGTCCCCCAGTTGAACCGAAAGTACCTTGTGAATGAGATGATGTAGCGGATGAACCAGCAGAGCTTTGTGAACCAGATGCACCTTCAACAAAACTCGAATCAGACACAGTAGATAAGTCAAATGAACCGAAAGTACCTCGTGAATCAGATGTAGCAGATGAATCAACAGAGCCTTGTGAACCAGATGCACCTTCAACAAAACTCGAACCAGACGCACCTGTTGAGTCAAATGAACCAGAAACAAGAGAATCAGACGTTACAGATGAACCGAATGTACCTGATGAAGTTACAGAACTATGTGTACTGGACGAACCGAGAGAAGTAGACGATAGAGATGAACCAGGAACACCAACCACCGGTAGTGAATCAACTGAACCAGCTGCGTTAGGTGAACCCGATGATTTAGAGCCAACAGGTGAGCCAGCAGGTGAGTTGAATGGAGACGGATGCAGTGAAGGAGATGTATTGGATGAAGGCTGGAAGCCAGGAGAGTTGGCAGGGCGAAGGGAGGCGTGTGGGGCCCTCGAGTGCGTGTAATAAGGAAGGTGCACGTGATAGAAGTCTATGGGGTAAAGCATGTGGTAAATGCCTTGTGGATCACGCGTTCTGAGTGCTTCAACTGAACCGTAAGGAAATTGTAATCCATAAAAGCCGAACGGCACTTGTGAACCAAAGAAACCATAGGGATCCCTAGAACCGAGGGAGCTAAACTGATGGGTTAGAAAAGAGCCTGAAGGGCCCTGTGGATTAGGTGAACCGGAGAGAGTTTGTAAGCCAGGTAAACCAGATGGACGTTGAGAGCTGAATGAATCTGAAGACTGCTGCGAAGCAGATGAGTCAGTCTGTGCCACCGCTTGCTTGTCAGATGAAGTAAGGGAAGTCACAGAACCGCCGCCAAAAGAAGTCAGTCTATCATCACTATCTGAAGCAACTGATAAAGAACCAGAAATAGAACCAGAGGCACCATGGCTTTCTGCTGCTGAACCCTGCACAGTGGATGAAGAAACTGTGACATCAGACTTAGAATCAGTAGAGGATGCTGAAGAGAATCGTGAATGAGAATCTATTGAATCTGAGGGGGAGTCAATGGGACGCTCAGAATTAAAAGTTTGCGTCGCCACACCAAGGGAAGTCTGGGAACCTGACACAGAATCAACACTAGATTCACCAGATGTTCCTACCGACGTCCCAGAGGTAACGGTAGCAGTTCCTACAGGAGTTTCGGGGACTACAGATGTTCCAGTCCCTGCCGTAAGTCCAACAGATGACTGAGAATGAGATGAGACTGATGTTCCCGACTCGAAACCAGTTAAGGACGATCCAGACCCTGTCTTTTCATTCTCAGTCTGTCCTATTTGTGCTCCATCTCCAGCCAGGACCACTGAGAGGTCACCGTGCTGTCCACTGGTTGCCTCTGAGCCTGATACAGTCGAGGAGGTGGACAGGGACTGAGTGGAGCCAAATGATGACACAGTACTTTGAGAGTCTGTTGATTCCTCCAAGTTTTGTGAGTCAAGTGTGCCTGCAGAATGATCTGTACTAAGTGTACCAACAGGATGATGAGTACCAGGTATGCTAACTGAACCAGCTGAACTATGCACATCAGATTGGAAAGGTATACTCTGTGAATCAGAGGAATCCTGAGAAACAGAGGAACCAGAAGACTCTTGTGATCCGAATGAGTCAGTAGACTGTTGTTGTTGTGAACCAAATGAAACAGAAGATTGATGTGAACTAGACAAGCCAAAAGATAGTTGTGAACCAGATGAAACACTGGATTGTTCTGTATCAGATGAAACTGCAGATTGCTGTGATCCAGATGAACCAAACTCCTGTTGTGAACTAGATGAACCTAACTCTTGTTCTGAACCAGATAAACCAACAGACTGCCGGGAATCAGATACATCAGTAGCCTGTTGTGAATCAGATGAACCAGTAGCCTGTTGTGAACCAAGTGAACTCAAAGAATGTTGGGAGCCGGATGAACCAAAGGACTGCTGTGACTCAAAGGAACCAGAAGGCTGACGGGAATCAGATGAACTGAAAGACTGGTGTAAACCGGACGAACCAGAGGACTGCTGTGACCCAGATGAACCAGAAGACTCCTGAGAGACCGAGGAACCAAAACGATGTTCTGAACCAGATGACCCAAAGGAGTGCTGTAAACCTGATGTATCTACAGACTGTTCAGAACCAGCTGAACCAAAGGAATGCTGCGAGACAGATGAATCAAAAGATTGTTGAGAACCAGAACTAGAAGACTGTGACTCAAGAGAACCAGAAGAATGCTGGGAACCAAATGAGGCAGACGAATCAGAGGACTGCTGTGTGTCTGATAAACCAGATGAACCAAAGGAATGTTGTACACCTACTGAACCAGATGAATCAGAGGACTGTTGTGTGCTCCCTGACGAACCAGAGAATTGCTGTGAACCAGATGATCCAGAGGATTGTTCTATATCTGATGAACCAGAGAAATGTGATGCATCAGATGAACCAGAGGACTGTTGTGTGCTCCCTGATGAACCAAAGGAGTGAGATGAACCAAATGAACTAGAAGAATGTTGTGTGCCTGATGAACCAGAGAAGTGTGATGAGCCAGACGAACCAGAAGACTGTTCTGTACCCGATGAGCCAGAGAAATGTGATGAACCAGATGAACCAAAGGATACTTGTTCGTTGAATGAACCAGAGAGGTGTGAACCAGATGAATCAGAAGATTGTTGTGTGTCTGTTGAACCAGAGATATGTTGCGAACCCGACAAACCAGAGGACTGTTGTACACCTAATGAACCAGAGAGGTTTTGCGTACCAGACGAATCAGAGTGTTGTGTGCCTGATGAACCAGAGGCCTGTTGTACACCTAATGAACCAGAGATGTGCTGTAAACCAGACGAACCAGAGGACTGTTGTGTGCCTGATGAACCAGAGAATCTATGTGTACCAGATGAACCAGAGGACTGTTCTGTAGCCGATGAACCAGAGGAATGAGATGAACCAGACGAACCAGAGGAATGTTGTGTGTTTAATGAACCAGAGAAGTGTGATGAACCAGACGAACCAGAGGACTGTTCTGTAGCCGATGAACCAGAGGAATGTGATGAACCAGACGAACCAGAGGACTGTTGTGTGTCTAATGAACCAGAGAAGTGTGATGAACCAGACGAACCAGAGGACTGTTCTGTAGCTGATGAACCAGAGAAATGTGATGAACCAGACGAACCAGAGGATTGTTGTGTGTCTAATGAACCAGAGAAGTGTGATGAACCAGACGAACTAGATGACTGTTGTGTGTCTAATGAATCAGAGGAATGGGATGAACCAGACGAACCAGAGGACTGTCGTGTACCTGATGAACCAGAGAATCGATGTGAACCTGATGACCCAAAGGACTGCTCTGTACCTGATGAACCAGATAAGTGTGATGAACCAGATGAACTTGAGGACTGTTGTGTGCCTGGTAAACTAGAGAAGTGTGATGAACCAGACGAACCAGAGGACTGTTCTGTAGCCGATGAACCAGAGAAATGTGATGAACCAGACGAACCAGAGGACTGTTGTGTGTTTAATGAATCAGAGAAGTGTGATGAACCAGACGAACCAGATGACTGTTGTGTGCCTGATAAACCAGAGGAATGGGATGAACCAGACGAACCAGAGGACTGTCGTGCGCCTGATGAACCAGAGAATCGATGTGAACCTGATGACCCAAAGGACTGCTCTGTACCTGATGAACCAGATAAGTGTGATGAACCAGATGAACTTGAGGACTGCTGTGTGCCTGGTGAACCAGAGAACTGTGATGAACCAGATAAACTAGAGGACTCATGTACGCTTAGTGAACCAGAGGACTGTGAACCAGATGACCCAGGGGACTGTTCTGTACCCAATGAACCAGAAAAGTGTGAACCAGATGAACCAGAGGATTGCTGCGTGCTTGATGAACCAGAGAAGTGTGTTGAACCTAATGAACCAGAAGATTGTTGTACACCTAATGAACCAGAAGAACCACGGGACTGTTGTGTCCTCCCTGATGAACCAGAGAATCGATGTGAACCAAATGACGAACCAGAGACGTCTTGTGAACGAGACGAACCAGACGAGTGTTGTGTATTCAATGAACCAGAAACGTGTTGTGAACCAGATGAACCAGAGAATTGTTGTGTGCTCCCTGACAAACCAGAGACTCGCTGTGAACCAGATGAACCAGAGGACTGATGTGTGCGTCCTGATGATCCAGAAAAGTGCGATGAACCAAGTGAACCACCCTGTGTATTCAGTGAACTAGAGAAATGCGATGAACCAGATGAACCAAAAGACTGTTGTCCGCCTCCTGATGAACCAGAAAATTGTGATGAGCCAGACGAACCAGAGGACTGTTGTACACCTAATGAACCAGAGGAGTGTGAACCTGAAGAACCAGAAGACTGTTGTGTGCTCCCTGATGAACCAGAGAAGTGTTGTGAACCAAGAGAACCAGAGGACTCTTGTTTCCTAGACGAAATTGAAAATCTATGTAATCCCAGTGAACCAGAATTAGACTGTTGGGATCTAACAGAACCAGAGGATTGCTGTAAACCAGATGACCCAGAGAACCCTTGTGAACCAGTCGAGTTAGTAAGTTGTGAACCAGCCGAGCCATGGGTATTACGTGAACCGGCGGAACCAGAGGACTGAGATGAGGTCAGTGATCCGGAAGAGTGCTGTGAGGTGAATGGACCAGGCGGCAACCGTGAACCTAGTGAACCAGACGAGCTGGAGGTGTGCTGTGGGCGGATTGTACCAACTTTCTGCTGTGGAGTTTCAGTTCTACACGCAGTAGAGGTTCCGTCGCCCTCAGCACAGCCGCTGCCGTCACCTTCACTGGGGGACTTCTTAGCGCTGCCCTGAAGATGATTGAAGGTCCTCGCTGGAGAGCGTGAGTCTTCTGAGATCGGGAGCGTCTTAGAAGTGGAGGAAGACGACCCGCTGCGGTGGATGGTTGGCCTGAAGCCTAGTTTGTCAGCCACGTACTTCACAGTGAAGGTCTCCCCGTTAGGTGCTTTCCATCTGTTGAATCAATGGGACTTAAGCCTTCACTCCCCAGCAAGGATGCAAGAAAGCTCAGATAGGTCTTCAGGGAAGGTACTCCCTCAGAATTTGCCAATTACAGGTGTGTTATCTCATCAGTCTTTTGAAATCAGAGAGTTTGTAAAGACTGTATTTGTAAAAGATGTGTTTGAATTAGATGTTCCATATTATATATTTAGGAATCGTGAGAGCTTCAATAATCATCACAGCATATTTGATCATTTTTCAAGTATGAGAGCTATAAGGCTGTGTATCGGAGCAAATGGATGTTTGCATGGGTATTTTTGGAAATCAGACCACGACACTCGCAGAGGGAGCTGCAGTGAAAGCCTCGGTGCTTTTTGAGTATAATCAAAACTGTTTTTTTTCAAGAATAGAGATAAAATCAAACCATAATTCAAAATAAAGAGAAAACGCCGATTCCGTCATGCAGATTTTTCATGCAGGTATTAGTATAGTTCCGTTGCAAAAACACACACACCCCATACACACAGTGAGGAACAATATCGCTGGTTGCAAGCTCCAGTGTGGTCCTTAACTACAAAATGTGTTTTTGCGCGTCTTCAAAGTTAGTAGCGTCACAAGCAGACCAAGGCTAGGCGGTGCAGTAAGGAGTTATGAGCAAATTTGAAAAAGCACATAAAACAAGCAGATTAAAGCACAAAGAGTGGTCAGAAAACTTGTTTAATACATGAAAGAGACCCCATATTAAAGTTGTCTGTATTGTGAAAAATGCGAGAGAAAATGTGGAGATCTAATGATGAAAGGATTGGAGGATAGGACATGAATGCAGAATAAAAGACACGTTGGTTAAATGGTCAGAGGAAATTAAGTCTTCCAAGCAGAAGCATTAACACCTAGAATGATTGAGACAAAAGTAGTGACAAGAAAGAGTATCCATTAAAGCGAAGGTACACTGGAGAGAGAGAGAAAAAAAAATAGAGAGAACATAATAACATCACCCAAACTCAAATCCTCCATCTAAGATCTGAGGCGCATCCTGAGTAAGACCATGGGAGATTCACAACACTTAAAGCTTCCCGCCACTCACGGCCACAGGAAAAGAAAGGAATGGAAGGGAAGGGAAGAGACACAAGACCAAGGCAATCCAGGCACTTTCAATATTACTTAATGAGTGTTGACTTACGAATAGCTTCCCTGGACGGCAGACTCTCCCCCTGGCTTGCCCGCCGAGAACTCCTGGTGGTGGATGGAGCCAGCCTGTATGTTGAACCTTTCTTTCAGGGTGTCTCTCTCAGCGTGCGCGACACCATCAGTGCGGTGGGCGTTCTCAGGGGGATTGTTGGTGCCTTCAGTGTGAGTGTGGGCGTGGTCGACATCTTCATGGTTATGGTGGTCGTCGTGGTGGTGGTCATGGTCGTTGTTGTGGTTGTGGTGCTGCAGACCGTCTAGTTTAGCAGCCGCGCACACCCCCAGCAGAACCGCAAGTACCACCTGAGGAGAGAACACTCATGAAACATGCTAATTTGTACCGACACATCACTATCCATTTGTTCCCACACCAGCCCATTCATATCATGTCCTCACCCCATCCACTGGCAGACCCTTGATAGATGAACTGAACAGAATCAATAGTCAGGTTGTTAGTGTCGTGTCATTGCGGAGTTTTAAAGATCAGACAAATTTATGAATGAGAATGATAGGCGAAAATAGGCAGGTATGTTTAGTACAGGATCTGCCACGTGTAGGCTTAATGGCTTCTTACGTCTTCCTTTATTTTCTCCACACCACTCATGTTATGTCCCTACACCACTCATGTTATGTCCCCACACTCCACACCCCATCCTTGTATTTCTCACATTGGAACAAAGCCCGCCCACTCAATACCCTTCATTGTCACTGTCAAGGACACAGTAAACTGGCACCGTTACGAATCTCCCGACCCTGAAGGCTTGTGAAGTGGAAAATTGTTGTGAATGAGAAGAACTATAAGATTGTTGTGACTGAAATGAGCCAGATTATCAAACGCCACTGATATTTCCTCCCACAGCCATGCACTGCCCGTCACACCCCAGTGCCACTTGTCACCATTGTCATCAGCCATCACTGTCATTACATCTACTGGCTTTCTCAGTCAGTGTTAGTTAGTCACTGTTTATCTATCAATATTACTTATTTTCACTGTCTACCTGTCAGTGTTAGTTACTGACTGCCTGTCTGCCAATATTACTATATTACTTATTTTTACAGTCTACCCTTGTCAGAGTTAGTCACTGCCTATCTTTTATTATTAATCAGTCTCTTCCCATCACTGTCGTTACCTCAGCCACTGCCCATCACCATCAGTCACCAGTAGAGGCAATACACAACCACACACCAAACCTACCATCATCACTATCACAATCAGTGTACATCACCGTTTGCCGCTGTCACCACCACAAACACTGCCTGTCACTGTCACCATCCCTTCTAAAGCAACAGTCAGCTACGGTCACTGTCATTACCTAAACCATCGCCTATATCTATCACTATCAGTCACTGCATGTCGTTATATCAAGCACAGACGCTGCTTTGTACTTTCACTAACACTGCACCACATTACCACCACAACCTCTCAAGTGTAATACAACATACGTCCACTGCATTATTGTCACAACCACACTGCTGCAGGCACGATCATCACTCCCTCCCAGCGTTGGCGCCACATCCCGCACCGCACAACACTCTCCGCCTTACCGCGTGGTGCTCCCTCCGGCGTCTCACTCAGAGTACACCACCAAGAGACTTACAGCGGTCCGCATCCTGCCTGTGTGGCGTCGGTCGTCTCTCTGACACGGAAGCCTCCCAACGCTCGCTTTTATACCTGGCTCCTGTCCCTTCTCTCGCCTCTCATCTCCTCCCTCGCACCGCCTATATTTTCCTTCCTTTTCTCCCTCTCCCACCATTAATCCTCCCTATTTATTCCATTCCATCCTCTTTTTTTTTTTTTTCGTTCTCCAATGGCATTCATTCTTATCCCAATCAGTCGTGGTCTGCCGCTTTGCACTTAACGCTCGTCCTCCACCCATTGTCCTTCCTTGACCTTCCTGTAGGACGCGGCTAACACCCTCCCAGCTTCGTCCCGCGCACCAAGGCGTTCTTTGTAAGCCTTCCCACCCTCTGTGACCCCCGCGCATGAGGAGCAGCGAAAGTGAGGCGCCGCAGCCACTTTTCCTGCCCTGCTCGGGTCACTGCCTTGGTTCAGGACTACATATGCGCGGTGTCACTCGCCACGCCCTCCCCTCCCCTCGACACTCAGAACTCGATCGGTAACAGGTCCGGATTCTCAAACGTGTCTGTCTCATCTCGATAACTTTTCACAGGCTGTAGCTGAATTTTCTGTAGTTTTCACAAGGGTGTTTTTGATTCTAGTGATAATTTAACAAGGATTCTGCACCACTAATGGGGAAAATAACCCAAAAGAACCTGACTAATCATCTCTGTGGCCTTTAAAAATATTCCCGATAAGAGAGTGAAGTGATTAAGAATACGAGTCTGAGGTTCAGTCGGCCCCCTCCCCCGCAAGTTGATCCGCGTTCCTCATGGCCCAAGGATTCCAGTCCGTACTTTCATTATCAAGGGAAAGTTGTATTTACGATCGTTTGGTTTATTCCGCAAGATATTCTGAAGACATTTACACCACGCACGCTTTTATATTGTTTGGTAGTTCTTTTACTTACATTCCTCATTCTCTTTTTTTTTCTATGCCTCCACATCCTCTACACTACTCACTGCAAGAGATGTACTAGCAGGATAGTAAAAGTGAAGAGCCATCGCCCTTACTATCCTACACCTCGAATTTTACATTAAACAGAGCGGCTTATCATGTACTGCCTCGTAATGGCCAACAAGTCTGCTACTGTTTGATTTTTCTCTGTGTTCCTTTGTGTTTCTTTGTTCCTGTTCGCTTCTGAACCCTCCTGTACCTGCACGCTGGGAATCCCTGGCTAACAAACCGGAATAATCTTTGCTTGCTCTCTCCTGTACTTTCTAATGCCAACAAAGGATGAAATGATACTTCCTTGAGGCAAATCATAAGTGCTAACTTGTATATACTCCTCTGGTAACACTCAGCGTCCAGACAATGATGATAAACAGGAGGAATGACACCTGAGATTTTTCCCCAAAGCCGCCCGTGCCGCCCTTATCTCCTCCACACACGAGTTTTACCTCTTTTTTCTCCATTGTTAACCTGAGGACCTCCTTACACTGAGATTTACACATTTCCTTGACCTCAGAAATCTAGTGTACAGTAAATACATATGATTACAGATTGCCTCTTTTACTCTGACCTATATATATTCTTTTTTTTCAGGTCTAATAATGAAATTACCTGGTGTAAGTTTAGAATATTGCAAGGAAAGGAAGACGAGGAAGGAAGACAGGGAGATAAAAATGAAAGGGAGAGTGAAAGAATGAACGGCAAGTACAAAAATGAAAAGGAATGACAGAAGAGAAGAGTAGCAGAAGAGAAAGATGAAGGAGGAGAAAGAAAAGGAGGAGGAACAGAAAGAGGAAGACTGGTAGAATAGAAAAGGAGACAGCAAAAAAAGAAAAAAGCAAAAAGAAAAGAGTAGGAAAGAGGAAGGAGAGGGCGAAGAAGAGGAAGGACTAGTTCAAACTCCCCTTATTGTCTATGTCTATAATTTCCCTCACTAAAATCGCCAACAGTTACAACAAATGCAACACAGTGTTATTATCAGCCAGAGGGATAAGACGGGACGATGCAGTGAGCCAGGTTAACATTACTAGAGAAGCCCTGAGGTGTTGGTCAGTGGGAGGACTTTCTTAGGCTTAATAGTGTTGCACGGCTAAGCGAGGGACGGCAGGGTGATGTAGTACAACGACCACCACCAACTCCACCACCACCACCACCACTCCAGAGGTCTACAAGGAAGGTGGTTGGGATCGGAGAGGAAGGAATGCAAATCGATTCTTTTGTCAAAGGCATTCAGAGGTTAATCCTGTCCCATAGCGAGGCATGGCGACGACAGGTGGATAGACAGAGAGATAGGCAGAGAGACGGGTAGCCAAGATGTAGTCTCGTTAAGAAAGTATTCATTATAAAGCCCAGTGGGAAATGCTATACGCGAACTAGGAAATACTGTACTTTTTCATAGGCAACAATTACTGAGCTATAAATCACGGTTCCGTTCTCGTAGACTCATAGATAAGCAGAGAGAGAGAGAGAGAGAGAGAGAGAGAGAGAGAGAGAGAGAGAGAGAGAGAGAGAGAGAGAGAGAGAGAGAGAGAGAACCTAAGACGCCACGCCACACGACCAGCGATAGGCTTAACTTTTTTTTCTCCCCAGCCTTGTATCACTCGCTAAGCCTCACACGCCCTGCCGCCCTGACCCCCTGCCACGCCCCCCAGACACCCGAGCCCCTCCACCACCAAGCAGAGGACTGTGCACGCCATATTCAGGCTTGGTGACCGACCC